>NC_046658.1:66145169-66159569 GCF_010883055.1 Belonocnema kinseyi | reverse complement strand
TCTAATATAGCATGCAAAGGGGTGAGTACTCTAAGTTCACCCTGAGGCTATCTGAAAGAGGGAGAATCTTCCCGGATAATTTTTATTTGTAAAATAAATTTGTAAATGAGAGGGTTGTTGTTATTTAAATCTCAATCTAAAAATCTTGAGTATTAGAACTCATTTCCTTGCATTTGTAAGAACCTCTCCTTTAATAAAACAATACACCTGTCAGGGTGGTCAATGACCTTATGAAACTAGCCTTACTGACCTAGTAAGGGTTTATTATTACGGTAGCTATCTCTAACGATAATTATCTGTAAATATTATAAATTCAGAGAAAAGAGATCCTAAGCCCTATGATGGATAATTAGCTTTTATGACAACGCGGTGTCACCATAAAGGGGTGATGCATCTGGCGCGCGGTAACTAGCCTGAGTCGCGGCGCCCTCGCAATCCAGGTGTTCTTATCCTTCTACTAAGAAGGATAAAGAGAGCGCTCTACCGAGAGCGAGAAAGAGAGATTTATCTCAAAGCGACACTTTGGGTCGAAATAGAAGAAAAGCCTCTACCGAAGGCTGACGAAATGGGCAGTATCCATTTCATTGCGGTGTACCTGCTCGTCTTACCCTCCCCACTCGACTTCTCCTCACGTCCCTGACTGAGCGAGATTGCTGTGCCGAGCTTTGCCAGCGGGGGGCCCCTTTGTCCTAATGAGGCAGAAAATGCCATACATAAAAATGTTATAGTTTCGCATTCAGCAAATTAAAAATGTTATATCAGGAATGTATGTTTTTTGCGATTCCTACGATATGTAACTTGCAATTAAAATATTGAAATTAGACTAAGTTATGGCAGACATTAGTTTGTTTTGACCCTGACTAGATAGAATTGTGGAATAGTTGAAAATGCATCAGTTTATTTGATAGATCAGCTTATTTTATCGTCATATTTGTTTATTTATAAAAAAATGAAAACCTATTTGAAAAATCAGGCTCGACAACTCTCTTAGAAATCTTAACAGCTTCTTTCAAATTTTTGCTTTGTTTAAATCGCTTAATATTTGTGGGCTGTACGTTATTTTGAACCAAAAATGTCATTTTTTCCCGCTGTGGGCCGGGAATGTAAAAATGATATCATATGGACTCCCATGTAATACAAAGCTGTTTTGTGGGTCACTCAGGTAGGGATTTAATTTAGAGGTAAAAAAAAGTAAGGCTGATGTGTAGAGTATATGCTACGTTTAAATCGTAAATATAAAATTGGAAATGGGTAAATTCGGTTGCATGTTATGAATTGTAATAATATACATTTATGGAAATGATATAAAAATAAAAATTTGAGTGCGAAGCACGAGATACGTGATGAGAATGTATTCGTTAAAGCCGAAGGAGCTTTAACAAAAAAGAAGTCACTATCACCAAATTACTGTTGTCGATGTTTTGACCTTTAGTTTAAAAAAATATGTGCACAAATTTAAGGAGTATACAAAGACCGAGCGCGAGGTAAATACATTATCGAGCGCGAGATAAATATATTATCGAGCGCGAGAACGAACAGTCGCGCGCGGCATTTGCATTTGAGGCTTAACAACTCAGTCAAAAAAAATCCTAGTGCAACAGAAAAACAGTCATATAAAAGCTGAATGTGTTCTACATAAATGAGCTTGAAGACGTTTATGTAAAAAAAATTTTGCGCTTAGCAGACTAACACAGATATTAAAGCGATTCAAACTGCAAACTGTAATGGATAGGCTCTGTATTTATTTTCAATCACCCCTAAGGATGTGTTAGTCTTTTTTTTTGTGAAAATCACGATATTTTTTGTACTGCCGACCGCTGGTCCCTTTTTTCGCCCCGTGGCCAGTTGCCATCCAAGCATTCAGAACCAGGGGTCGAAGAATAGCACCAGCGGTCGGCAGTAAAACAAAAAAAGGGCCCCCCTGCTTTCTGTCACTTGTTTTTGAACAAAAAAAATGTCTAAAAACATCGCGATTTTCACAAAAAAAGAAGTCTAATACATCCTGCCGGGTGATTGAAAATAAATACAGAGCCTATCCATTACAGTTTGCAGTTTGAATCGCTCTAATATCTGTATTAGAACTGAAGATAATATAGTTGCACATTTTTGTACTTTTAAGCAATGATTTTTATTATTTTTTAAATTTCTCAACTGCAACTGGTTCACAACAGTTTTTCTCATACTCATGAATTTTTTCAAGTTTTTTCCATCGCCCCTTGTATAAGAAATAATGCTCTAAACTTGACTGTTCTTAAATGTACCCAAAAATCCTTACTTTTTTTTACATTTTTCAGTTTGTTAAGCACAAATTTTTTTTTGCATAAATGTCTTCAAGCTCATTAACGTAGAACACTTTCAGCTTTTAAATTACTGTTTTTTTGTTGCGCTAGCATTTTTTTTGACTGAGTTGTTAAGCTTCAAAGGCAGATGCCTATAGTTTCCTCGCCGATAGTAAGCGCGCTAAAAATTGCGAACTTGACTGCGCCCAACCATTTCAAATTTTATGAACGTTATAAAAGACCCAACAGGAAACTTTTAAGTGCTAAGGCGTTTTCAATGAATAAATTTTTTTCGATCCAGCCTACTCTATAAACTTTGAGGCACACATTATCATTGTGGAACTTACGATTCGCGCTTGATTTTCGACAGACATTTCAAATATATATTTGTTTTCTAAGCTACTTTAAATAAAAGACTAAAATTATTTCTTTAGATTTTCTTTCGTAGTTCGCATCTCAAGCGGGAAAGTTGTACATAATATTTCCCACTGTTCCGCCTGGAGTTGCTATGCTAAAAATAGGAATTTTCGATTTTCACTGAGCGTTCTTGATAGATAAAAATGAAACTTTTTCCAAAAGCAACAAGTGTTTCTTTTAGACTTCTTTACACACCCCGCCGAATTTAGTGTAACAAATTCAAATTTTCAATTTTTACTTAGAAATTTCGATAAATACATTTCAACAAAAAGTTCTGTCAAATAATGTTTAAAATAAATTTTGTTGAACTTTTTAAAACCTAAAATTTTTCGTTTAGACTTCTCCCCACATTGCGCGTCGTTTGGCTCAAAATTTAAATCATCGATTTATTTCGCAGTATTTTAGATAAATAAAACTAAAATACGATAAATTAAACTAAAATTACAAGTCGAATCAAGACATGGTTTAAAGAAATTTGGTAGGTGTCTTTAAAATCTTACTTTATTCTTTCAAACTTTTTTTACATATCTATCTTAGTTTGAGGTCAAATTTGAATATTTAATATTTGCATAGCATGTGAAATGCCACTACCCATCCACGGTTGAACAGGGTCGATCTGCGTATCCAGAGATCGGAAGTAGCATTTACATTCCAAATATGGGATCACTGTGAATAATAAGTTATCAGAATCTAAAAACATTAGATTTTTTTATTTTGTAGAAACTTGTAAATTGCATCGCATCACAACTTTTTCATGCAGAAATTTGGCAGAATATGAGTGAAGACTAGCAAAGAAATAAAATACGAAAGTTTTTTTCAAGGGAGATAAAATTTAATTGTCGACGAAATTGTTTAACTTGTCGTACAATAAATCATACAATAAAATTTACTAATGGACTAAAATTTTGAACAGAAGGGTGACAATATTACTAAATTAGATACTTCGGTTTCTATAAAGCATGATTTGAAACACCAAAGAATAATACTGTTATTCTTCTATTTTCTTAATCAATATTTGAATTTACTAATAATGAGATATATAAATATAAGAAAACGATCCATTTGATTGTTTTTTTCGAATGCTTATTTAAATACATTATACATGAACTAAAATTGTATTATGGTAAACAGGGGTACCAAAACCCTAACATAAAAACGACACTTGGTAGAAAAATTACAGGTATTATTACGAAATTCCATGCATCGAATTTAAAACACGAAAATCTAGATAAGTGAGTTTATTTACGGAGAATATCAATAACTGGGAAGTGCCCCAGTTTACTCCTTTTTAAAATTTTGGTACATAATCAGAAATTAGTTTTGTTGGATAGGAATTAAAATGTCAACTTAAGATTAATAATAATACCATTAACTATACTCTAAACAATTCAGTTTAGACTAATAAAAGATTTGTTTTCGAATTTGTGTCTTTTAAACAAGGAAAGTTACAACAAAAAATAGTTGATATTTTATTTCCGCTTACAAATTTCTATTTAATTTGAATCTGAAAAAGTGCAAGACCTTTTTTCATACGATAAAGAATAAAATTAACGTAATCTAAAAGTATAAGTTAAGTATTCATTATTGATGAGCACACAACTAGAAGTTTGTTTATTTTCTAGATTTCCAACTATCTTGAAAGGTTTGATTAATCTTCAGCATTTGGAGGACGCGGACGTCTTGGCTTTTTTCTACGAAAATAATAAAGTTCTATTAAATTTCCACCGAAAAAAATACAATTTCTTTCAAATATAAAATTTGATTTTCTCCTCCTCATTAGTTACTTTACATTTCAATAGTTATATATCAATTTTCCGTTTTAAATCTCTCAAGTACAGTGGAACCCTTAAATAGACCTCCCTTCTATGGTTCTTCCGAGCACTAAGGCCGCGCTGCGGGTAGGTGTAACAAGAGCTGCGCGGGGTGCGCGGGATCTACGGACGACATTCAGGCGTGCAGTCAAGAGTGAACAAACAAAATCGGAGCGGGCTATAATGAGTTAGATTCCACCTACCATCAGCCCCAAATTCGGCGCTATAAAAGAGTTTCACTGTATTTTCTTTTTCCTTAATTTAAAAATACCACTTCTTCAAGAAATATATCCTTATCTTGACAGAATAAATATAAAATTTTCTTACTGAGGAGATCCACCATATGCAGTGGCGACAGAATTCGCAACTCCTCCTTTTCCTGTAGAATAACTATTAGCAATGGCAGTGACAGATCCAGGAAGAGATCCAGAAGATCCAGATCTGGAAGAACCTCCAGGATATCCAAAAATCATTGGGAAAAAAATATTACGACTAGGATATTGTTGACGACGTTTGCCTTTCTGTGGTACCAAGGGAGCAATTCCTCCTGTAATATCGTCATCATATTCATCCTCATCTTCTTCGTCTTCCTGTTCATCTTGTACTGGTAAGACCACTTTCTTTCCTTTTTTTGTGTCAGTTTTTTTTGGACGAGCTGCAGCTGTTTCAGTTGATTCTTCAGGAGCTGTTGTGCTACCTGGATTCGAATCATTTGTTTCATCCTGGAAATAAATATTATATTCATTTTGAAAAATTCCATTCGTGTAACCTTTCAATATTCGAAGAACAGAAATTACTTCAAATAAATGGCAAATCTGAATATGTACCTGAGGTTTATTATGATGTTCTTGATTTCCTTGACCTTGTAATTTATTTTGATCACCTTCATCAGCTGCACTTGAATTTTCTTCTGGCTGAGGAGCTGCTTCGGCTTCAGAATTTGCAATTTCTGGTTCAGTAGCTGGCTCTGGACCAGGCTTCAAATAATCCGGTTGGTTACCATCACCTAGATAAGCCGCTCCATTGACCGCGCTTCCTTGCGCAAAAACTGCAGTTGCTTGATCGCCATTATACGATTGACGAATTGGTCTGTAGTAGCCAGTTAAGATCATAGCTCTTTGAGGATAAACACCAATTGGAGTTCTTTTATCTCTCATAAACATCAGTGGATTTCCGTAAGGACTCATCACGACTGCTACTAGAAAACAGCCCATTTTTATTAGTTTTGAAACATTTCTAATTAGTGGATCCACACTTCTTATAGAAAATATTTCAATGACGTTATGAATCTTCTTTATGCAGCATTTTTGCAATTTAAAAATACCAGAAAATAATTAGGACTATCGGTTACCTTTAGTTTAGAAATTATTAGAAAAGAAAAAATTGTTTAAACCCAGTATGTTTATAACATTTGAAGCTTGAACACCTTTCCAAAAATAATAATTCTCTAAGTTAATTAATTTAGGTACGCAAAGAAGCAAAATAAATCAAAACAAAAAATATCGATATGAATAAAAATGTAAATTTACTTACCAGGTCTTAGTAAACCTCTTCCATCCGTTAGTGAAAGTATGACTGATAGAGCAACCAGAGGAAGAAGAAACCACGAAACCATTTTTGATAAATAATTTATATTCCCGCAACACAAACTTGTTTCCTGTGATCCTTACACTATTCTTTGAAACTTAGTATGAAATTGAATGCAGTGAATTATATCAAAAATAAATTGAAATAAGCTCAATATGAAATAAAGGAAAATTTCTTTTGAACACGATTTGAACTATATATTGGAAATGAAAATTAATTTAACAATTTTTTACGAAGGAAACAGGGCTGAAGCTCAGAATAATACCCAGCAGACTTTGAGGCTCCTGATTTCACAATTGCTTTTATACGAGGAAACCCTACCCCATGTTAGATGTCATCGCTCGCTGATGAGATTCAACAGGGATGGGATCTTCTGGAATCCCCACCCCTTCTCATTACACATGGACATGCATGTATCGTTGTACCTATAAGAGCCCCGTAACGCAAGCGCATAGACATCGCTACGTGATTCCCATAAGCAAGCAGAACAAGTGAATTTGATGAATTCATTGAGATCCAATCGCAATCTCAATTCGATGTCTGGCTCAAAAGACATGGTGGAAGCAAAGCCGGTGAGTTCCGGATGAGAATGTTTAAGATTTTTTCAAATTAAAACTTTTAACAATTGAATTATATTCCAAAAATGACTATAATGGAACATAATTACACATAGTCTTCATTTTTCTAACGTGTCATAAAAAAAGTCACAAAGGGAATCAAATTTGGTGGCAAATGCAAAATCAAAAAAATTTTCAAAAGTGTTTAAAACATGTTTTTTTTGTGATCAAACTCAAGTACTATCTCACTTTTTTACCACAGAATGATCACCCGAAAGGCTATCATTATGACTTTTCAGATTTTTAAATTTGGAGAGTCTTAGTGTCAATCATTAAAAACAGTAATTTTTACATTATAATACTCCAAATTTATTCCTCTAAAAATTCAACTTTCGATTTCTGGCGATAGACCCACCCCCCAACTTGTTTGTTTTCCAGAAAAAGAAATAGCGTAATTTCATTTTAACGGTAACCTATGCCCCCGGCTTTTGAAATTAGCATGGGGTTTTAAATGGAAAAAAGAGATTTTCAAACAAATTCAGAATGCCCCAAATAATACAAAGCAGCAGTTTCTTAAATTAAATTCATGCTGAGCGGTATTTTTTGGGACTTTTTTCAACATGAAATATTTTTAGTCGATAAGTGACAAATATCCAAGTATCTTTTAACTGATTATAAATTTTTTCAGCAATTATTATTTGTTGAAAGAATTTTTCTCTCTCTTTGAATCGTGAGAAGTTAATATTTTTGAGTATAAATTATACAAAGTTGATGAATATCAAGTTTTTTAGTTCTTGTTTAACATATTCGGTTATTACTTAAACAATTTTCATTAATTTAAAAATGTTTTCCTCCCTAAAATCGTAAAAAGTTATTGTTTTTTTTTTCAAAAATAATGACACAATTAAAGAATAGTGAGAGCAATATATTTGTAAAGGATATTTGAATTTAAAAAAATTATTGTTTAATTTATATAAGCTATGCGTTCTAAGATAAGGAAATACTGAATATTAAAAGACATGGTGTAAGAGATTCGAAAATCTAGACTTTTCTCTATTCTCCTTATAAACAGGCGCACGTGAGTGAGTATAATTTATTTAAATATTTGCAAAATATCTTAAGCACAAAATCATTACCCTTAAAATCCGATAATTTTATCATTAATGGCAGAAAAGAATAAATTTTCACGATTTACAGAGAAATATAGTTAAAAAAATCGGCCACTGCCCGGGCACATTCTCATCGCTCGCAAGTTTGAGCGCTCGGCATTTGCATTTCTCCCACATTCGTTCACAGACTTTTTAAAATTCAAGATCAAAGAATCGACAACTGTAATTTTGTGATTGTGAACTCTCTTTTGTTAAAGCTGTTTTGGCTTTAGCGAATACATTCTCATCACGTACCTCGTGCTTCGCACGCGATTTTGCCTAAAATGTTCAATTTTCTACAGTATGCTTAACACTCTTATATCAAATATAATACATTTTTTATGCACCTCTGCCTAGGATTGAGTATTTAGATTTTTTAAAATAAAGTACCAATTGTATTTATCATGATTACTTTAATACTTGTTTTTTTATTTTGCGTTAAATTTTATTCTTAGCTGCGCTAAAACATTATAATTTTAATAAATTTATATAATTAAAATTCATAATATGCATGCATATTGAAACAGTGTTATTCTTATTACCTTGTTTTTATAATTTTTTAATATTTTTATTCTTGTTTTTTATGATTAAAAAAAACTACGCTTCCTATCAAAAAAATATTCGTAAGAAAATTGTCATTCTTTTTTGGTTGAAAACATTTTGTCTCACTTATTATCGTAGCTTGTATCTTTGTACTCAAATATATTTTGTTTTGTTTTCAATAGTGTTTTTCAAAAATAAAAGAAAAGCTACTTATTCTACAAAAAAATAATTCCTGAAAAATTTGCTATTCTTTTTTGGTACACAATTTTTGTCAATCTATCTTTTTTCGTATCTTCCTTTGTTCTCCACAAAATGGAGTTATTGCTTTTTCGTTGTTTTTTTTTCGATAAAAATTTGAATCTCGTAGTGCCTTGAAAAAGAAACGTTTTTCTTTTCATGACTTTTTTCCATATCACGCTTTGTTTGGCTTTAAATGTTAATTTTCGTTTGGTTTTTTGGATTTGGAAAATAATATAAATTTGTTAATTTTTATTTTATCAAAAAAACTAGTCGGTATAAATTGTTCGTATTTTGATCTATAAAGTGTGCCAAAGGGGAAACCAATTATATAATTCCTTCAAATTGTACCGTGTTCATGGACTACAACGACTACAACGAGAACTACGACAGGCAGACACCGACCGACCCGAAAACTATTTTTTCTGACTCAGGGTGTCTTAAAACGTCGAAATTTTATAAAATCCGCGAAATTCATTTTTCACATGAAACGAATACCTTCTCATTAGGACGAGAATGTAAAAATTGTTAAAGGTCCTGCTGAAAAAATTATTGCTCTCAATATCCTTTAATTGTGTATATTAATTTCAGAAAAGAATAACTCTTCACGATTTACAGAGAAAAAAATCTTTTACAAATTTCTAAGTGTCCTGTAGTAAATAATATTGCTTTCAAACTCTGTTAATTGTCTCATTAACTCCAGAAAATAATGACTTTTCTTGCTTTACGGGGAAAAATTGTTTAAGCAAAGGAAAATTGTTAACACAATCCCCAAATATCCTTTTAAAAAGATATTGCTCTCGACATTCCTTAGTGATGTCATTATTTCCAGGAAATAGTAACTTTTAGTGAAATTTATATTATTTTTATTTGAGTACGTTCCTTTTTATTTGATCCTCCATTGACTCAAGAAAATGTTGTCACTTTCGCCCTTTTTCATTTTTAAATTGTGAAATAATATTTAACGTAGTTAACTACTTTGTTACTTAAGAAAATCCAAATTTGACCATGGAAACAGTGCGAAACAGTTTACTAATTTGAATAGTAGCATTTTTGTATAATTTTTCACTAAAATATAAACAATACCAATTCAAGCTGAATAGAACGCAAAAATTAGTTTGAAGAACATTGTTATTTTTAAAGTGTCTTACAGCAATTCCAGGATTGAAATATAGAAAATTCGATTTCAGTTTTAAATTTTAAAAATTAGGCAAAGTAGGCGCCTTCCCTACTTTCTCACCCAACTCTCCTTTCTGGATGGGATCGAGTTGCGGCTCGTTCAGGACAACACAGCGGGTGGTGCCTTCTCCCTCCATGCTGCTACCTTCTCCGCTTCTCGTCGTTCAAGAGCGGAAGGCGGGAGAAAAATTGTCGCTAGCTAACTTAACAATTCCTTATCGATGCAATTTTGACACTCCAAGTTAGATTCATTACTCGGTTTGAGTTCGTTCGTCAGGTTTTACCGCAAATTTTTACCAGTTCGTTAATAGATTAATATTTTACCAACTTTTAGTAAAAAGTTGAGTATAGCTTAAAGTGAAATAAATAGCTGAAATGTATGAGAGGGAAATATATAGCTAATTTCAATATTTATTTCACTTTATTGAGATAATCTTTGGTTAAATAATATTCCATTATTATTATGTATCAGCTCTAGCTGAGAATTTAATAAGATTAGTTTATTTATATTCTAGTATTATATTGTTCACAATATATATTTCCCATTAACTTTTAAACACGCCTGCATAAAAAAATTTGTTTTGTACATTTGGCTGCCAGTCCTAAGCCTGGGTAAAGTGTGAAGGAAAATCATGGTAAATGTGAGTCGACCGCTCGACGGCGAACGAGGAGAAGCGGAGGAGGTAGTAGCATGGAGGGTGAAGGCACCACCCGTTGTGTTTTCCTGACCGAGCCGCAACTCGACCACAGCCCTCCTTTCTATCTAATCTCTTTATCTAATCCTTTCTGATCCGATCCTATCTGATCGTCCCCTTCATCAGTTCCTCTCTCATACATCCCCTTTCCACCTTTTCCATTGTACCACAATAATCCCCTATTCCTCATAACCACCACTACTTCCCTACACTGCCAGCTTCCCTTACTGACCCATTCCCAACTTACCCTCTGGGTCCCTTACCCCTCACAACGTCCTCTTCTCACCCCTCCTTATCACTCAACGATCACAACTTTCACTTCTCACCCCTCCACTACTTACTCGAGTTTTGCGTCCCTTCATACCCTTCTCATGTTCACTCTTTTCCCTACTCCTCACGCCTATCTACCTCTTATTTCTTACTTCTCCTACCCTACTGATTTTCCCCTCCCCTTAGCCCCTAACTTCCCCTCTTGGAAAAAATTATGATAAAAGGATAGACCCCAATCGAAATTATAAGAGTGCCTGAACAGGGCTACGCAATTTCAAAATTACATACATCGAAAATAAAATAATTTTTTACTTTATTGTTTAAGATTACAAAAGCTAAATGTTAATTCTGTCGAAATGAAACAATCTTAAACTTAAATTGTTCAAATTAGAACAATCGTAAATTCGAATTTTTGCACAAATACAAATATAATAACAATGGTCAGTTTTCAACAGCTATTATTATAAATTATGATTTTTCAGAAGTGAAGAATTTAAAACTTGAATATTCAGTGATCACATTTTAAATGTGTAAACAAATTTGAAGTGTATTGGCAAATATCTTTCGTTCTAAAAAATATCCTGAAAACATGAAAGTATTAGTTTAAAAAAAAAAATCATAAAAATTTTCACGACTTTATATAATTATCTGAATTTTTGATTGTCACAAGAGTTTTATTGTTTCAAAATATTTACAAAAAAAAGTTTAAATAACCATATAACAAATAATCACATAGTTTGTTGACATCTATACTCTTTTTGTTTTATTAAAGTATCTCCTGTAAATAAGTGCATTTTAAAAAAAAAATGTAAATTTAAGAAATAAAGAACCTGAATAATAATTTGGTCTCAGGTTAAATATTTGTATGAA
The DNA here is from genome assembly GCF_010883055.1 of Belonocnema kinseyi. Taxonomy (NCBI): domain Eukaryota; kingdom Metazoa; phylum Arthropoda; class Insecta; order Hymenoptera; family Cynipidae; genus Belonocnema; species Belonocnema kinseyi. The sequence goes on along the minus strand of NC_046658.1, from coordinate 66,147,976 downwards.
AAAAAGAAAAAATAATAAAGTTTTTAAAATAGCAGACAATCCCAACAATTTTTATTTGCGTGACTCGTCTTCGATGTCAACGACCAAGTATATTACGCACGCTAAAAAAATAAAAAGTAGTAAAAACTAAGTAAAAAGGAACTTCAACAAAGAATGGAAGATCTAAATGAATCGTGGGAAGCAATGACACGAAAGTTGTTTCAGGTAGGAAGCGTGTGATCGATTGAATCCTTCCCTGCGTAAACAAGGTTGTTTTAATGTAAGCAACGGATCGAATACCAATGACTTTCGATTGACGGACGACACACAGGATAGTTGTTTTCATCACTGTCCGTCTTCATGGCATGTGCTACTGTGCAATGACTCACAGTGCAAGGCATGATAAAAGAGTTTTTGATTCTGTCGATTGTCCAAGGCTTTAAGGTAAAATTTGTAAGGGGGTAGGAAGGCTCAACTTTAAACTGCTTAGGTTATTATAATAAGCGGTAAGATTGTAACATCGGTGTTGGTAAAGTTTCAATGCGGATTCCTTAAGGAATTTTTACGAAAAAAACTAATAAAACCGTTTTACATCTGAATATTAATTAGATATGTGTCGCCAAAGTCACTCTAACCCCAAAAAGGGATGTCAAAAATAAGGGAGGCGGGTCTAAAAAGGGGGAAAGGTCTCTACAATCATCTTGCTCTTGAGGAGGATTATAAAAAACTAGAGAGGTGAAGGGTTTACATGGGGAATTAATGTCACCAAGGCACTTTTTTCAGAAAAGGGTATAAAAGCTAGGGGATCCTTGGCAATAGGAAATGCGGTGTATTGGGGGTAGTTATCGTCGAAATCAATCTACCCCCCAAAAAGGATGTAAAGACATGAGAGGGTGGACTCCGTGAAAGGGGAAAGTGTGTGTCTAGACTCTAGAAGGTAAAATACGCCAAAGTCACATTTACCCTAACAAAGGTTATCAAAAAAGATGGGGGGAGGCAGGAAAAGAAAAATGATCCCTATAATCGCCTTACTCTCGAGGAGGAATATAAAAAGCTAGGGACCCTTGTATGCGGAAAAGTGTGTACATGGTGGGTGGGTGTCACCAAAGTCACTCTCTTTTTAAAAAGGGGTGTACAAACTGAGGTATGCCTGGAAATGGCCAATGATGTGTATAAGGGATGGTTATTGCCGGTATAATCTACTCCCAGAAATGATGTACAATGGGTGTAAAGGGTGGAGGACGCAGAAGACACTCTTAACCCGACAAGGGATGTCAAAAACGTTGAGTATGCTGGAATGCGACATAGAGTCTCCGAAATCCATTTATTCTAGATAAGAATGATAAAAAAACTAGGGAAACCCTACAATAGGGGCCAGTGTGCGCATGGTCGGAGGGCTCACCAAAGTCACTCTCCTCCAGAAAAGGAGCATCAAAACTAGGGAATTCTTGAAGTGGGAAATGGTGTATATAAGGAGGGGGGGGGGGGTATCGCCGAAATCACTCCACCACCAAGGAGGGGTATAAGAATGGAGTTGTGTTTCTCCCCCAAGAAAAGGGCATAAGAACGGGAGACTCCTGGAAAGAGTAGAGGGTGTGGCTTTAAGGTGGGTGATGCTGCTCCTAAAAAGAGAGTACAACCAAAGTCCCCGCCCCCTAGAGAAAGAATATAAAAACAGGGGGACCTGTCGGCTCGCGACTGGGTGTCATCGAAGTCGCTCTTTCCAGAGAAGAGATTTTAACAACGAGAGAAATAATCTTCGAGATACTAATTTTAATATACAAATATTGGTATCTCGAAAAATATTTAAGATATCGATTTCAAAATTCCAGGATCGTGTTTCTCCATATCAAACAAATTATGTAAATTAAAAAAAAGCGAATAAGTTGAACATTAAAAATCGATATCTTGAAGACTGTTCAAAATATCGATTAAAAAGTTTCAGATTCGTGTTTCTCACAAAAAATCCTATCGGAATATACCATTAGAAATTATTTAGATTAACTTCAGAAATTTAATAACTTTGTTATTGAAAATCGATATCTCGAAAACCATTGTAGGTACCGATTTAACAGTTACAGATCAGTATTTTCGGAAAAGGTCCTCTAGGAATACGCTTTAAAACTTCTTTGACTTACATATCGCAATTTCCCCTGAAAAACATTGTACACTGGGACCTGGAATTATATTAAAAACGATATTAGGCATGCTTGCAGTGACCTTGATGTAAACATTCAGGGTTGAGTGAAAGTCATGCTTGACTGAGCACCACCACTCTTTCACTGACGCGTTCCCCGAATCACCAATAATCCGAGGACTGAAGTTTTGGGAATATCTTAAATCCTGGGTTCTTAACCAAAGATTTACATAATGCAACGTTAAACATAATAATTTGTTTGGAGAGTACAAAAAAGTGTTTTATCTCTAAAAGAATTAATTCGCATTGGATTTTAGGGGTAAATTTATGCAGCCAAAATTAATCCGCTTTTTGTTCATATCTTTATCATAATCGGAAGAGTAAACTGGAGACGACTGGAGGAATAAGAATGACGGGAAGGAGCTGAAAACCGATCTATCGGAATAACTTGAAATTCAGATCATGTAGTCCAGCGTCACAGCCACAAGACTTACACAGACTGTTGATCGTCCGTAAGAATTATGGTCGCCTCTGACCACGCTTGCAACTAAGCATAACTGACGTAATATTAATATCGAAAGAACACCTTGACAAATAAGTTACGACGAACTTAGCATATTCGTCATTAAAGCTTAATACTTGCAAATTAAAGTATTACTTCATTTAGCAATCCTCACACCAATATCATGTA
>NC_046658.1:66139321-66145069 GCF_010883055.1 Belonocnema kinseyi | reverse complement strand
TCTGCAAGGCAATTGTTGTTATTATCAAAGGTTATTATTAAATAATGTTTTAATAGTTCGCGAAACAAATATGAATTGTCCTAACTTAATTAAATATTTAGCTTTTATAATTGCTCCTAACTACACAAAGAAACGAGGTGTTTAATTATGTTTCAGTTCATATTCTTACAAACTCATTTTGTACTTCACTTATGATCGTTCTCTTTATTAATGTTAAAACTGAAAAACAATTTAATTCATATTCATATTTGTATTGCTCAATTTGAAGCAAGTACGGTTCCATTTTGTTTCAGAATATTTTAACGCATTTTCCTGGTTCTCAATCAAACTTTACTTCTTTATGTGTACGTGTACTGAAATTTCAGTACAAATATCTGGATTTCTTCGGTACGTAAAGACACGATCTACATAATTTACTTACAACTTTATTTTAGAATGATCTTCCACCAAGTTAGAAAAACATTTATGATTAAGCCACACTCAAAAAGGTGTTGTTTATTAAACAAAATTATTTAATTGATTGAATTAAGCTAATTTAACAAACATTTTGTAAAACTTAATAAATTCACTAACTACAAATTTCTATGGGCCATATAATAACGATATGATATGTTTAATCCAAAAAACGTTGTTGTTTCAGTCAAATATTTTTCTCCGTGCATATTAATGGTTTTCTGCGTTGAGTTGGAATTCTTTGACAAATAAAGAAACTTCGAGACAGGATCTCCATCTTAGGACCCAGAAAATGGAATTCAAATTTTAATTATTCAAAAAGTTTACATATAGAATATGTGCCCGCAGACAAGGATTTCGAATCAAGCCGTGCAGGCTGAATTGAAATCTGAATTGAACTCTGAATTGAAATCACCTATTGATGAATCAATACTCAAGGCGTATGTTCTTCTTTCTTCGGTAATTATCTATGTGTCGATGTAAATGAGAAAATCAATATAGCAAATAAAATAAGTTTAATTCGAAATTGACAAAAGTTCTTATGATTTATTCAATATTTATAGTACGAAAATAAAATTGCTCTATGCTTTTTAATGAAAGATAGTTAACGCCAGTTAAATAAAAATAAGTATTTTAATCTATTTTTGCAATCATGCATAATATCTTTAAATATTTCTACTTGTCGCCAATATCCTAAATTGACAGGAGTCTTTATGTTAAAATACTTTCTTTGTGTTTATTTCGAGTTCACGGTCTTCTTCCGGTCTTATATATGATTATCATAAACTTGTTTCTGATTCAAAGCTAACCACTGTGTTAAAACAGCTCGTTATAAGAGAGAACATTAACTGCGTATTTCTGCGAATCGCTAGACGTTTGAATGGCTTTAATTTCACTTGCAGAATGAAAAAATAGACGTCGAGATGATATTCCACTGATGGAAAAAGTATTAGGTTTTTTCGCTTACGACAATAAAGCTTATTATTTTAAAAAATATGTTTGATTTTCGATAGTTTTTGCATTAATATTGATTTGTAAGTTAATTCCATAGCTCGTCTAGACACAAAAAAAAGAAATATTCTTTACAAAAAAGAGCTTTTTATCAGCCCCTGTCGCGGCAAGATTTCAAAAAGAGATTTAATTTCCAACTCATTGAAGCTTCCTCGAGGAGGGACATCCGTCGAATGCAAATTTCTATTAAGTGCGTCAGAACTGAAGACAATTGGGAACAATGACGACAAACCAAGCTTAAACGATTGCTCTTTGATCGGATCAGCGAAAGGTGCAAATTTGTAGAGGGAAGCGCGTGATCGATTTTATCGATTCCGGATCCGTAGCAGTCCTACAGAATCGTTTATGTCAACCGATACACCTGAGTCTATTTTACGACTTCCCTGGAATCTTAGAAATCCTGGAAATAAATTTGTACTTTACGCTTCAGAGCATGTCTATTGACTACTGATCAGACGCTTAGCGGTGAAAAGTGCGATTCCCAGTTTATACAGAAAGATCAAGCCTCCTGTGTAACGTATATTCGACAATATTTACATATGTCTATATTTACATCTACATTTAAATGCTGGTGACATTAAAAGTTGTGGGCGCCTTTGATTTTCATCGCCGCTCACAATTTGCAATTTTGAAACGATCTCAGACGAAATGTAATTTGCAATTCGGTGTCTGACCCAGGCTTTCTTGACTTGACGGCTATTTCTTTATTCTTGATTTGTATTTTAAAAATACTCGAAAAGTACGACGAATTATGGTAAGAATTTTGGATTTTTTAATGGCTTTAATGTAATTTCTAATACTTAGTAAAAAATGCAATTTGTTGATCAGATTCAGGAACGATCAAAGAATGAAGCTGTTGTCTTCCGTATTTTTTATTTAATTTCGTTTTTCCATGTTGGCATTTGAAAATATGACAGCTTTGCTACTCAAATTCAATGTTAGGAGAAACCTCATCACTTTGCTATCCTAGCAACACAGTATTTTCTTTTACCACAGTAGTTTCTTCCTCAGTTCTGAAAGTTTCTACTAAGAATCTCTATAAAATTATTATTATTATTTTTCGCACATCAAACGTCTCTATTTATTTTAACAAATTAAGATTTTTTTCTTACCATTTTTATATTCCACAAATTAGTGATTTCATGAATATCGAAAAAAATTTTAAATACGCTAATTCGTAACAATAGACAATAATTTTATTTTTAATAAAAAGTATTCTACGCTTTGTGCAATGTAAACATGAGTCTTTCTCAAATTTGCAAGAGAAACTCTTATTTATAGTTCTTGGCGCGCTTGATACCGGAAGTCTCTGCAATGTACATTTGAAATCGTCCTCTTAAATCAAAATGAGATTTATGAAATTAAATTCTTAAAACACACTCCACAATGCCCTTTCTGTGCATGTCAAAAGAAAAATATGAAAAACTACCCACGTCAGAGTAGTCTAATCACGAAATTCCTTAACTTTAAAACATATGCCACTGGTTGAGTCGAACGTACAGAATATAAAATCCTTTGTTTCTCTCTAAAAAGAGAGCGAATCTGCATTCTGCATTCAAAATAACTTCGCACCGTTTTCCTCAAAAAAGCGATTCAACCCATTTTCGTAAATTATGATCCTCCTTTTATTACAATTTATTGCCACTTTTTATTCACAAATTCACAAAGCTATACACGTTCGTCAAAAGAAGAAGCAACAGTATTCTAAGTAGCACAAAATACTTCTAAATTAAAAGAATGGTTGTAAAATCATCCATTAAAGTCCTGCTTGTGCAGGCATATTTAAAGGATAAAACTACTAAAAAAGTCGTAGTTTTTTTTATTATTGAAATTTTAACAGGTCCTAGTTCATGTTCCAAAAAGTTTGAAAAATAGTTCTGCCGTCCATGATAAACTTTTTTGGAAAAAAATTATACACAAGTTTCAATTTTTATTTAATTAAAATTTATTTTTATTTAACCATTTGGTTTCTTCCTAAAAGTGCCCTGCAGAAACAGAATGCATTTTGGATATCGTTTATCGATGTATTTCAACGTATAAAACTTTTAAAATTTCAGTTTTCTACGTTTCTTTCAGTAAATACTATAAATTCACAGAAAATCTTCAAGTAAAATTTGTAGATCATTAAAAAGTACACCTTTTGCGTAATATAAATTTTTCTAAAAAAAAATTTTTTTTTTAGAAAAAAATTATCCTTTTAAGTGTCTTCTGAGTGGCGGGAAGACATCCCTGTGACTGGTCAGAGAAGCAATTTAGGTCATACCGCTAACCTTTCCAAGTATTTTTTGGGGGTAGAAAGATACACTTTTGCCTAGTCAAACTACTAAATCTTCGTAATATTTCGCAGAGGGCAGATTGCCGCCTCTGTAACTGGTCACATAAATAGTTTAGGTCGCATCGCTAACCCTTTTGAATGTAGGGTTACCATATATTCGTAGTACGAAAGGAGGAAACCTTAAAGTTTCCTAACCTAACCTTAACTTACTAGAATAGTAAAGGCGGGTTTTTCGAATTTCAAATAATGCAAAATAACAATGTTTAATAGAATGCTTTTATTTCTGGAAATTAGGTTTGGGTTTCAGAACGAAATCAATTTTCGACAGTCATCACAAATATTTTTGAACAGTGCGCTTCCATTTTTTACTATGTTTGCGTCGAGATTTATTTTCTTACTTAAATATTGATTATCACCTCTCGAAGGAATGGCATATATTAAGCTTTTGTATTATATTATGTAATTTGGTACGCTAAGTATCACAGGTACTTGTTATACACAATACATTTAATGAAATATTGTAGTTTTAGTAATAATTATCTTATTTAGATACAGATTATACTTATTAATAATGAAGGCATTGCACTGTATTAAAAACCCGATCTATCTTCCTCGGTCGAAGCTTAATTGAGTGTAAAATCAGTAATACTTATATGCCAAATCAGGTAACAATTAAATCTTAAAAGTATTTTTCTGAACTTCCGAATTTATCCAATAAAGGAACATTTTTATATTTATAAAATTGTTGACAGGAGAATTTTTTCAAATTGAATACAACTCTTATAATACGTTGAATAGATTCGACAGTCAAACGATTTCTTTCGTCACCCCATTGTACATTAATAAACGAAAAAATCTTTCTACAGTCACGTTTGAAGAATAAGCGTCTTGTCATTTTTTCATTCAAACATTCAACAATGCTATCAATCTGAGAATAACAGCCATAAAAGAGTGGACAAAGTAAAGATAGAATTCACTCAAGTCGTTGGAAAAAAATTCCAATAAATATTTTGGTGGTTCTTCGATTGATAAAAAGTACGAACGCAAAGCCGGAAAAATTTGGAAAATTCTTTCTACTGTTGGAAACAGAGAAAGCCATCTTGTTTTTACTATGAGACAACCGTTCACGAAACTGAATCGCAAAAAATTCACAAAAACTTTTTACTGCGTCAATTCGTATTGTTTAAATAGAGAAAAAATCGAATATTTTCAATACCAAAATATCGACTGCAAATGAATCAAATTGATCCAACCCATGGCGAGCACTTTTGTAAATTATGTGACTAGGGCACCCAATGCCAATAATGTTTTCATTGACTCCTCGTTTCAAAATCCGAAAAAATTTGTGTATGCCAACTCGATTGACACCAGCGAAATTTGTGTTTGTGTTATCGGCTGAAAAATATATCTTTTGTTTTAACCCGAATTCATCAAAACTTTCAGTCAGTGAATTTCCAATTGTTTCTGCTATTTCATTTTCGCTTCTTATAAATCTAAAACTCTCACTTGAGTCCCATCCATAGAATAATCAAAGTATTGCAAAACAACCGGGAATAATTTTACATGACCATGGTTGCTATACTATCAGTCCCTACTTCTATAAATGGAATATCCTTGAGATCATTCATGAGAATTTTTATCGAGTGAGGGGACAAAACGCCTTTTGCAACTTTATCCGTTTTTGTTCTTGCGCAGTCAAATTTTTTGGCAATTTCGGAGTCATCAAATAACACTCGGAATAATCGTGAAGTACAATCCATCGAATTGAAATTTTGATGGTGGTTCACAATGTAAAAAGCGAAGGTTCCTTCTGCTGCATGGACTTTTAAATCTGTTGGCGTCTGTTTTCGAAGAAGAAAACTGTTCATAGACTTCGATGTTGATGCAACATGGATTTGCGATTTGTGATGAACACTACTCACAAGTCGTTCAAGAACATTCCTCCCTGAAACATGAATTCTTTCCCGCCTTTCTTACTAAATTTTTAGTTTATTATATATAATTAATTA
>NC_046658.1:66110435-66139221 GCF_010883055.1 Belonocnema kinseyi | reverse complement strand
TAATTTTAGTTTATGAATATAATTTTGTTTATGTTAATTATACATTATTTGTTTTATTTGATTTTTATTTACAGGGACGTAGCCAGAGGGGAGGTGGATGTTGAAACCTCTCTCGAAATTTGGAAAAAAATAATAAATTTTTCAAATAAAGTCAAAATAATCTGTAAACAATTCTGTAAAATATAAAAGATTCAATATTTCGAATTTTTCATTGTAGTATTTTGATTAGCGGGTTTTGAAAATAACGAACTTTTGCATTATAATTTTCAAAAAGAAGAAAATTTGAATTGAGAAAGTGATAACTTTAATATGGACAAAATTGAAAAATGATGCTCCAAAATCTCCAATATTTACTATTTAAAATTAAAAAACTTTAATTATGTCAATGTTAATTTCGATTATCAATAAGTCTGCCATCTTAAAGAAATGAAAATCTTAAAAATTAATAAAAGGACAAGATTGAGAAAATAGCAAATTCGTACCATAGAACTTGAAAAATTGACTATTAAAAATTGGTAATTTTACAAATTTGATACTCCAAATATGAACAATAAAACACTCCATTATTAAGAATTTCGTGCAAAAATAAATTAAAACCGAAAAAGGAAAAATTCAGAAATTATGAAAATGAAAATTTGTATACGCCTCAATTTACAAGATTAAACATCTTGAATTTGAAATTTCTAGGAATTTCATATAAATTATAAGGGTGAAACAAAATTGAGAATTCCTAATTTCCGCGAATGGAAAACAATAAAAATCGATAATTCAGTGACTTTCAAATCACAAAAATCAAATCCCAAAATTGAAATACTTGAATGAAATAACATGAAAATAAAAATGTGCAGCTACAAAATTCAAAAATTGGAAGACTTTGCAAGTAATAAATTCCAGGATTGAACAAAATCAAAATTTTCTTTCTCAAAAATAGAAACTAAAAGATTAAAAACTCGTGAATCGCAAGGTAAAACCATTCTTGTAGCAACCCTATCCTGGACATTTTTTCTGCCTGTGACCGATTTTTTAGGTGTTGGTTGTTTGTTAACTCGATCCATGATGAGCAAACTACAAAATAGATCAATAGATCAATCTTGGATATTTCAATTTCTTGTGTGATGTTAGCAATTTTTTATTTTAATTTTTTGTAAGATATAGTACAAATTCTCCAATACTAACCTCAAATCGTGAACGCTTTACTATATATTATTACCGGAATCACCAAAAAGTATCACATTATGTTCCGGTTTTGTTTTCAAAACCTTAATGGTTTAAATGAAATTCCTCGCGAATGGAGAAAACTCGAGAAAAGATTTGCTCACGATAGTCATGAAAAATCACATTCAGAACGCGCATATTAGCATGTTCATTTGGGGTTCCCCGTAGCTATCCGGTATTACGTTACAGTGGGTGCCAAAAGTATTCGTCTACCTCTTTTTTATGACTGAATAAATTCTTTTAATTTTAATTATACCCGAGCTAAAAAAATGTCTCTTTAAAAGGTTGATTGTTTTCGAAATTCTGTTTAAAATAAGCTCAGGGTGAAGCCAATTTGTCTAGTTTTTAAGTAGATATTGCGTAATAGTGTAAATTTCAATGTTTTCTTAAATTTTCAATAACTTCCGAAAGAGTCAACATTTTTCAATGTTCTTGGCCTCATTTTGAAGCCTTTTTCATCATATCACAACAGCTTACGAGTATAAATTGTACAAAATTCTTTTCGAATTGCAAGAATTTGAAGTTGTAATAAAAAAGTTGTATAAATTTGAAAACATCTTATCTGTAGGTAATTCAGAATAAAAGTTAAGTAAATATATTTTGGGGAAATTAGATAGAAACTTCATGATTATATGTTTCATATATTTTGCAAAAATATTTTTGTTACCCAAAATAATATTTCAATTTTTGCAACTTTTGTGTCACAACTTCAGGTTCTTGAAATTCAAAAAGAAATTTTTTTAGAATTTACACTCGTAAGCTGTTGTGATACGGTGAAAAAAGGCTTCAAAATGAGCCCAAGAACATTGAAAATGTTGACTATTTCGGAAGTTATTAAAAATGGATAGAGAATCTTTAAAGAAAAGATAAGCAGAGACTTTCAGAGAGACATAAAGTAAAGTAAGATTGTTATTCAAGCCCGCGAGATGGAACGATGTAAAGGTAGAGGAAGAAAGGAATTAAAATACTTCAATTTTATCAAGCCAACGAATGGGTAACGTGGAACGCATATTAGGGGAAGAGGGCAAGGAAGCGGCATTGATAATGAAACAGATACGGGGAATGGGAGGAAAAATATTGGAATAGGCAAATGGGATTGTGTTATACGGGACAGAGATATAGGAATGAAAGGAAAGGAAGGAAATAGCGAGGTCGTATAAAGGGATATATTAGACAGAAATTAGGGGTGGACTGGAGAACTCCGGGTTAAATGGTAACTTCGTAATAGAAGAGGCTCAAAAGGATATGTTGTGGCCCAATAGCCGACCGAGTGCATTAGCCGACTGAATAGCCAGTCGACTAATTGGTGCTAAATATCCGACTGTATATCTGCACCTGCTCACGTTCCTCTAGTGAACGGATGAAGATAGCCTACAAGCGGCCAGTCGGCTATTCGTCTAAAGCGCTTCAGCCCAGTAGAAGACTATGCATATGGTTCATCATGTTAAGTCATTTACAATTTAAATTGAGTAGTTATGTGACACGAAATGCGTTAGTATGGAAATCTTTAAAAAAAATTCATCCGATTCCTAAAATAGGCAAGGAAAATTACAAAACAATATTGTGTCTTTTTTCAGTGCCTTTTCATTCAAGATAATAATATATAATAATAATAATCAGTGGCTCAGTTGGTTAGACACTCGGACTTCACCTCAGAGGTCCGGGGTTCGATCCCTGAGCCGGTACCTCTAGAAATTTTCCAATGTACCTTTACTGAGGTTCTGGTGGTTCGGAACCCATCTTAAGCTGTAGGTCCCCCCATCGTGTACTTGACTGCAACCTAGTCCGTCAATGATGGGGTAGAAACCAGGCTTTGTCCAATGTGTCTGGGCAGCCTGCTCTCATCAGATCACTTGATTGCATTATAAAAATGCGTCCGTGACTGATGATATATACCGGGACAGCTCCGTGCAAAATGATCAAATAAAAATCCAACTCTGACCAAAAATGCCTTCGACATGTTGGGCAGTATAAGCCTGTGACAACATTTTAACACAGAAATGTTTTATAATAAATAATAATACAAGTTTTTTAAAAGTAATTGTTTTCTTAATCTTTTGTTTTATTTATGTTCATTCATTATAACAAAGTGCACAATTGTAACAAAGTGAATTAAACAATAAACTAGCTTCAAAAAAGCTATTGCATAAAAGAACTGGAGACTTATAATTAAGAAAACTAAACAAGATACATAATACAATTGTTAATGTTATACTGATTAATGCTCAATGCCTAATTTGTTATACTAGACAGTCCACTTTTAACATGAAATAGCTTTTTGAAGCTAGTTTATTTTTCAATTTACTTTGTCACAATTGTACACTTTCTTATAATGAATGAACATAAATGAAACGAAAAATTAAAAAACAATTACTTAAAAAAAACTTTTTCTGTGATGTTTCTAAAGATTCTAGTTTAATTTATAATTATCTTCAATAAAAAAGCACTAAAAAGGGCACAATATTCTTTTTTACTTTTCCTTGCTTATTTTAAGTATCGAACATTGATAATAGGAACTTTTGAAATTATTTTTCACTCAGAATATTTCTCCAAGGGAAATGGTAGGGGACTGCGCTCCTGCCTAAACATTTGTTCTCGGAGGGAATTTCCCCGGGTTGGGCATGTCTGGCATAGACAAACAAACTCCAAAAATTTGAAGGCAATCAGGAGAAGACAAAAATGATGAAAAACGCAGTTCAATTTTTGTGCAAAAATAATAGAAATTTAAGAAGTTATTAAATGTTGTGTAAAAAAATGACATTTTTCAATGTTCTCTACCGATTTTAATTTTATAAACTATTTTAATTTATTTACATCTATTCCCAAAATATAGGCTGCTAATTTTAGGGAGTTCAACTAAATAAATTCTTACATCTTGAAAAAATTCATTCTCTGGTTACAATAAGCACTCAAAGTTGGTGATGGGTCCTTCTGACCCAGTGTGCCCTTTACGTCACATACGCTTAGTGTAATGCAAGATTTTTTATCGATAATATTAACAAATAGAATATACTTCAAAAACTCTTTTACGCTTTTTCGCCTTTTTGTAATACATTCAAAGCACTATAGGATGTTTTTATAATCTGTAACAAAAAATTAAAAACTCTTTTTTACATACTTTTCATATTTTTTCAAATTATATAAATATACAGAAATAATTACCCAAACGAAAGTATTTAGGTTCAAAATGCACTGACCATGATGTGATATGACTTTTCCTCTTACACTCATATGCATAATAAACCTTAAACCTTTTCTTTCTATTGAATCAAATTTCACCCAATTGCTACAGTATACAGCATCAATTACATTTTTACTCTGAAAATGCAATGTTATTTTTAAAAACATTATAAAATTTAATAAATAGCGATACATTTTAAATGTATAAGAAATTTTTAATAAAAAAATATATTGAATAATTAGAAACATTACCTTGAGAGTTAATTCATTTCCATAAGAGCAGTAACAAAAGATTTCAGACATCATGCACATTAAGTAGAGAGCCATCGTAAAAAACTCGATGCTAAGTAAATTAAGCTACAATCCAGAAATAAAAATCTTGAAAAAAAACCGTCAATACATCCACACTCATAATTATTTAAATTATTCAATTATAGTTAAAATATATTAATTAACCTGAATAATTTTGAAAACCGAAGCACCCAATGTAATCAAACTAAAGAAAAAAAGTGGAGTAACAACCTTCATGAAGAAAGATTGTGTGCTTGAAATAAGATCTAGAATAATCACGTGATGATGTACACATTTTTTTATAGAAAAATTGCTACAATGATACTCAATTTTCAATAACCTGTGACAAAGTATTTCATATTGAGCACATATTAATAAAATGAAACCGTAAACCATTGTATCAAAAGTGACATTCAGCAACACCCCATAAAATGCTGCCAAAAGTTGCAATGTATATGTAGCCAGGTACAAGGCATTATTTGAAACATCATAAGGTTGATAAGTTCTAAATGGTAAAGTTACATTTACTAATCCTGTTTCCAGAAAAGGTAAAGTCAAAAAAGCTATGCCACTTGTCTGAGAGAGAATCATAAATGTCAAGAAAATTCGGTCAATTTGTTGTGTGCATCTTTTGAAAATGACCCACTCTTCTGAAGAATTTGGTTGGCAGATGTCAGAAGAAAATTTTGCTAATAGATTCAACATTTCCTTTCGATCCAAAACGAAATTTAGGATTTTGAAGCAAAGCGCGAGAAAGGTAAATGAAAGGAAAAGTCCCTGTGTCGAATCTTCTTCTGAGCCACATGTTTTCACAAATTCTATAGCTTCTGCTATTGTAAAATGAAATATCAGGACAACCACCAAAGTTTTGTAAACTGATTTTAGAAAGTGAAATTTGACGTTTTCACTCCACAGGCCACAATAAGACAGAGTCTTGAAATTCATAGGTAGAATTTCCATCTGGGAAAAATATGGAGGTCGATATCGAAGAGGCGGTACAAACTTACTGAAGCTTGCAATTATACAGGCTGTAATTATGCTCAATATTACGTCTATAGCTATCGGGATAATAACTGTGTGCTTTTATTTGACAGAGAAGAACATTCTTGCGAATAAAATATGATTTAATTATGCACCATGTTGTTACTTTTATATCCGATCTTAATCAAAATATTAAAGCAAGTTAAATTCAAATACTCTTTTCGATCATTTAATTTCGATTATATTCCTTGAGTTACGTCTCTTTAAGTATTATATTAGGTTATATCACTTCAAAACAAAATGATTAAAAGATAAGTTAATCTGTTACATTTTTACTTTACAGTTTAACTTGAATGAAATTGTGATTGCAAGAAAAGCTTTCTTCAGAAATACCGCCTTCACACACTGATCTTTTGATTTAAAAATTAATTGTGACTTTTGGAAGAATAAAAATCTCTGATTGTTATTCAAGTAAACTAATTAAGCGCATTTGCCGATGCGAGTCTTAAACGTGCAGCATAAGCCGGAGACTCGAAGCACAGTTCAAAAAAATTATTCATAAAATTCTTTACACTTTTTCATCAAATTTTCGATTCTGTATATTGGATTTCAGCCAAATATGTTTATGATTAAAAATCAATTGTATAATATTTCTATTTGGCTAATGTGTAAGGTTCCTTATATCTAAAGTGCACATGCGCGTACATTGCGTTAATTGGTAAAATATATGTATTTCATATTGAAGAACTAAGCATAATTTCGAGGCATGAAAGTCCTTATTTAGAGGTGAATGCTACAAAAAGTATATTTATCTTTTTTTATTACAATGCTTACTTTAATTGGATAAGCTTAAATAAAAAATAAATGATATAATTTTTTCGTATTGAAACAATTTGTCCGATATTTGTAGACTTTTAAAGATGAAACAATTAAAACCAATAATGTATTGCCAATTATAACAATAAAATGAGGAGGCTTATTTTTTTTAGACTTAAGATGGTTTCAGTCCAGTATGTTGAATTAATTTTTGTTGGAGTTGGATTTTTAAATAGTCTGCACGGAGATGTCTCGGCATATATCATCATTTCTGGATGCATTTTTGTGTTGCAATCAAGTGATCAGATAAGAGCAGTATGTATAATTTGACATATTGGGCTAAGCCTGGTTTTTTATTACTATCCACGGGCTGGGTTGTAGTCAACTGCATAATTGAATTCATGATCGAATATAACCGAACGAGCTCTGCTTAACTTCGGTATTTGAAACGGAAACCTGGCACAATTTCATGTGACCAATAAAACAAAGCATTTTTTATTAAATACATTAGTCTAGGTTCGCCGAAATTGGGAGATATAGAAAAAATATTTTCGATGAACTTAAAAAAAACACAGTTTAAAATAAACTGTGTCTGAAGTCTGATAAATGAGGGATATTCTAATTAAATAAATGAACAAAAATTATGAATAACTTAAGAATTATCCGCACTTATATTTTGACGAATTTCTTTATCTGGGTTGAAACAAGGTATATAGATTTCTACCCCGGAACTGAAATATATCATTATCCCTACGCATTTAGCTACAAACTTCTCGTGCATATGGCATGCAATTAAATCAGCTACGGAAGTTACTATACGTCTATAATTAAATTTGCGACTATCTATTATTCCTATCACTTCCACAACAAGCTCTAAAGACAAGGGTGACTCCACCATAGTATTCACTTGTGATCTAACAATTTTTCATTAAAAGAAACTGATTTTCTACATATCTATAATAATTCTAATTCTTCATTACATAGAAAATGTACTTTTTTCTTTGGATAAAACTTAAATTACGAATACAGGTGTGTAAACCTTAAGTTTAAAAATATTATTCACAGAATTCGTTACACATACTGTTTTAATTATAATAAATATATTGCACATTCAAGAAAATGATTTCCTTGATTCAAAAGGTCTAGATTCGTTCAAATCTGTTTTATCCTTGAAAGCGAAATATTTGGTTTAGGTAGATTCCTTGAATTGATCATTAGGCAGATAATATTGATTAGGTTAAAAGTATATTTATTTGATTCAAAGAGTTGATGTATTTAACCCAATGAAGCATTTCCTTAGTTGAATAAAATATTATGTTTATATAAATATTAATTTTTTTAGACAAAGAAAATGCTTCATTCGATTAGTAAGATCAAATTCCTCGTAAAAATAAGCATTTATTCCAAAAAAATAATTATTTTAGTGCATTAGAAATTTTTTTCCATTTAGAATACGTGGGAGAGTATCCCAAACAAATATTTCTTCCAGTCAAAACATGTTTTACTAAGATAAATGCATATCGATTTAACTGAAATAAGTAAATATTCTATACGTGAATGTTGGCGTACTTTATTTCAATTAAATACTTCTTTAAATTAAAAAATATTTTGTTAATATCCATGTTTTTGATTTAAAGGAACATTTCTTTGATATTTATGGTTGAGAGTTACGGGTTTTCGCCGCAGATACATAATACGTTTAAAAGAATGCATGGTTTAATAGAATATTTGAACAAACTAATCTGAAGGCTATTCAGGCCGACGCAGAGAGATTTTCTCCAAAAATTTTCTTGTTTATTATTTTTTATAATTAAAATTTAGTGTTTTGCCCCTTTGAAATGCAGCACGCTAGCTGCTGTGTATGACTGGCTTCAGTCCCTTGTGCTGGCAAGGAAATTATCTATTTCGTAACTTACTATCAGAATTTAGTTCAGTGTTCAAAATAATAAATTATAGAATAATAATATATTGAAAAGTAGAGATTCATTAAATTTTTAAAAAATTTTTATTAAGAATTTGGGTACGTTTATTTAAAATAAAAGTTCTTTAATAATTAATAAGGATGGTGGGCAAAAGTTCTAACCACAAAATAATACCCATATTCTCTGATTAAATCGACAACAAAAATTTTAATTCCGCTAAATTGTTTTCTAAATGTATAATTAAAGGCATATCATTATATCGTCTTGTATTGTAGCTAAAAACAGAAAAATTATTAAATAATTCGTGTTTTGGATCCAATTCATTTTCAGCGACCATCCTATTATCCAACCTAGAATACAATAGTACTGGGTGCTGATTCTGAAGTTTGAAACCAGGAACTTGGACCTTTAATTTTGGATTCGTTTTTGGATTTTTATTAATTTTTCTATATTTAATCAAATGTTTCATAAATCTCCTCAATTCATTTTCTTCACCTTTTCTAAATTCTTTTTGAGCCTTGATCATCAGTAAAAGGTATAAAATATTTCAAATATTTTCCTTTTTAAATCAAAAATAGTTTTAAAAATCGTCAAAAATATTCCATAGAAAATTATTCATTCATTATCAATTAAATCAGTCTGATTTTATGCAATTTTCAGATCCAATTAATTTATTCAATCTTGATTTCTGTCACCGAAGTTCGACGTCAAAGTTAACTAAAATTTCAGGTATTTTCCGGTAGTTTCATTAGTGTTAAAATTAGAATTTTATAAAGAATATATCATTGTGATAATTGTGAATATGCATTAAGTTGCATACATATTGCTGTTTTTTTTTTTGTGAAAACCAAATTTTAGAACCGTTCAATTTTTTGATCCAAAACAGGCTAGAAGAGGGTTTATAATTTCTTTCTATTTTTTACTTCGGCAAGTCAAACAAATTCTCCCAGATCATCAAAGTAGTTGGTCTATTTGATATTTTACTGAAGAATTTGTTGATCCCCTCTTTGTGTGCAACAATTTCGGATGCCACCCCTTTGATTTGAATTATCTGAACCCGCGCCGGAAACGATCGTCTGGAGAGTTGTTAATAGAATCTGTTCTCAGCTTGGGTTTAGAGAAATTAAATAATTACTCGATGCATTGAGGCATAATTTTAAAAGTCGGAGTCTGTAAGCACGATAATTTTTGAAGGAATTATCTGATTGGATTGCGCTTAGGCATACATTTTTAAAGATCAAATAGAAAGGATGAGTTCGTTAACCAGCCACTTTTGACAAAAAGTTCTGGTTTGTCCATAAGTAATTCGATTTAGAAAAAAAATTAATTTTCCAAAAAACTGTACGAGATACGAACAAAAATATTCAGAAGCTAAAAGGTCCAATTCAAAAGGTCTAAAAATTGGCTTCATACTATTTTTTATGAGCGCACAGTTATTGTTTTAATCATGAAGAATGCTATATAAAATTTTTTTTTTGTCAAACTAGGCAAAATATGAGAAGATTTTAATAAGAAATATGGTTTATCTTGAAAAGATTTATAAGTCTATTTCAGACTATTTTTTAATAAGATGCATAGTTTTTGTTTCATCGTGAAAAATGTCGTTAAAATTTAAACATTACATATTTCGATCAAAGTAAGCAAAGTACGAAAAAATGTTAGCAAGCAAAATTATTCAACTCCGATGATAATACAGATTTCTCATATCTTATATCTATGACTCTTTAGAAAAACCTTGCCAAATGGCATGTCTGAGAAGAAAATTTTTTTCGATCTTTCCAGTAGCTTAGTGGGTAGAGCACCCGACCGGCAATCGGAAAACCTGGGTTTGATTCAAAACGCAGCAAAGAGGAAGGGATCTTTTTTTACGGATAAAATTTAATTTAAAAAATTGGAGAAAAACAAAAAATTCTGAAATTTCATTTATTTTAACTAATTCTACATTCCTAAGATCTTTTACAGAATGATTATGCAATTTCTCTAATATAAGAGATCTTACATATGTAGACGCCCGCATAAAAAGGCTCTTATGGCTTGTATGGAGTTACGTATAAGGTCATATAGCCAGATAAATTCCTTGTATTTTAGGTCCAAGACAAATCATCCATGGTGAAAAACGAGCAACCGGGGTGTTTTTGAAGTTTGCACTTTAAAAAGCCGTTTTTTGAGAAAAACACATTTAAACTAGGCATGTGCTATATTTTATACAATTTTATACAAATGTTATATTTTTTGCGAGGGGCTACTCACTCAGAAATCTTAGATTGCTGCGCTGGAAATTTTAGGAGAACTTTTTGAGGAACTCATAGAAATCTTGGAAATCTTTCGCCAAGCGTGGAGCATTCAGACTATCTCACGTTCGTGATACACACGCTACCTACTATCGGCGAGAAAACTATAGGCGTCTGCCTTTGAAACTTAATAACTCAGTCAAAAAAAATGCTAGCGCAACAAAAAAACAGTCATTTAAAAGCTGAAAGTGTTCTACGTTAATGAACTTAAAGACGTTTATGTAAAAAAATTTTGTGCTTAACAGACTGAAAAATGTAAAAAAAGTAAGGGTTTTTGGGCACATTTAAGAACAGTCAAGTTTAGAGCATTATTTCTTATACAAGGGGCGATGGAAAAAACTTGAAAAAATTCATGAGTATGAGAAAAACTGTTGTGAACCAGTTGCAGTTGAAAAATTTAAAAAATAATAAAAATTGTTGCTTAAAAGCACAAGACTGTGCAACTATATTATCTTCAGTTCTAATACAGATATTAAAGCGATTCAAACTGCAAACTGTGATTGATAGGCTCTGTATTTATTTTCAATTACCCGGAAGGATGTGTTAGTCTTCTTTTTTGTGAAAATCGCGATATTTTTAGACATTTTTTTTGTTGGAGAACAAGTGACAGAAAGCAGGGGGGGGGGCCTTTTTTTGTTTTACTGCCGACCGCTGGTGCCATTCTTCGGCCCCTAGTTCTGAATGCTTGGATGGCATCTGGCCACGGGTCGAAAAAAGGCACCAGCGGTCTGCAGTAAAAAAACGAGCCCCCCCCCTGCTTTCTGTTACTTGTTTTTCAACAAAAAAAATGTCTAAAAATATCGCGATTTTCACAAAAAAGAAGTTTAACACATCCTTCCGGGTAATTGAAAATAAATACAGAGCCTATCAATTACAGTTTGCAGTTTGAATCGCTTTAATATCTGTATTAGAACTGAAGATAATTTAGTTACACATTTTTGTACTTTAAAGCAACACTTTTTATTTTTTTTTTAATTTCTCAACTGCATTTTTTCTGACTGAGTTGTTAAGCTTCAAAGGCAGATTCCTATAGTTTTCTCGCAGATAGTAGGTGAGTCGAATTAAAGGCCGACGCCGTCGAGCTTAGCCAAGTCTGATTTCTCCTCGAGAGTCCCGATCTCGATAAGTTTTGGAAATCCGGGCAATCCCAGCAATCTCAAAGAAATCTTAGCACTCTCTACGGTTGAGACTGCTACATTCATAGTTTAAAGATTTCCAGATTTCTCATTGAGTAGCCCCTTCATTTTTCGTTCTAACTTAAAATATATACTGCCTTCAGATACTATCTAGATATGACTATAGTCCCAATTATATCACTATAGGTCCCAGTATCATGCCCTATTCGAACCCAAAAATAATTATTTTGACCTTAACTTAGAAAAACGGGAATATTTCCTAAACTATAGAACCGGCCATAATTGCTTTAAATTTTTTTTATAGAAAAGCGATCTAAGTACAATAAAATTATTAGCTGCAAAATGTTTCAGCTAAAACCGAAGTCCTGGAGGGAGGTACAAAATTTAAGGGGGCGACCCATGTCACGACTTCAAAAAATCGATTTTTTTTGCTTAAATGAAAGCTTGTCATCCTTTTTGCAACACTCGGTTTCACATTTTTCAACATTGCCGGCAAGATAATTAAAAAAGTATTTGACCAATTGAGTTCTCCTTGCCTATACATATAGCTGAAATGATTGACTTCTGTGTGAACCGCTCTGAACTACAAAAAAAGTTGTTTAAACAATAATTTTAAAAACAATCTCATGAAAATTTTTGGTTGAAAATCAAATTTTTTAAACGAACGCCATTTTGTCAAAAATGATTATTTTTTAACTTTTTTTGGTTAACACAGAAGCTATGAATATAAACTTCAAGACACTTTTTTTCATTTCAGACGAATCTGTGAGAAACTAGAGTGCGGGCAATTTCACATCTCCCGCTTGAACATGTTCAACATCTGCCCTTATAATTAAACATATTTATAGCTGAAAAAAATTTATTTCTTGGTTCAAAAGTGCCTTAATAAATCATACAAATTTTAGAAAGATTCGTTATATTCTTCATCCCCAAAAAAATATATACCCTTATTTTTGAGGTGTTACATGGGTCGCCCCCCCCCCCTTAATAGAACATACCTTTAGTATAATACAGGTTAACATAATAAAGAAAATTTAGGGTTTCGGACTTAAACGAAACACGTGCTAAAAAACAATAATTGAAACAGTAAAAGTGAAAGGAATATTCTTGTCATGAATTACATTACGGCATTTTAAATTTATTTGTTTGCAATGCAATCAAAAATATATTTATTTATTTAAAATGTATAGAACAGCTAAATGCAGTTTTTATAGGCGCCCGAAAATATGTTGATTTTTTTACATATATTAACCATTTTAGCTTACAAATATGAAAGGAGGTACTCATTTAATTTATTACAAAATGTGGATTAATTATCGGCTGTATTTACTTATTAGTAATTGTTAAGTTTAAAATAAATTTTTATATTAAAATGACTACTTATTAGTCGAAACTTTCTTTAAAACTAGTTACTAGCATACATTTCAAGAGTTTGAATCAAAGGATATATTTCTTTATTTGGAAATTCTAAAATATTACTATATGTTCCTATACTTTACTATAATAATTATCGGCTAATCGACGCTAAATAGCCGACTGTACACCTGAACCTGCTCAAGTTCGTCTAGTGGACGGAAGAAGGCATATATTTTAAGGATTGTGATTTTTCATTTGTTTTTCATGATAATATTCGGAGTAAAAAATAATAAAAGGAGTTCCTATTATACATTTTAAGCTATTTACAATTTAAATTATGTAGTTATGTGACACGAAGTGCGTTAGTATGGAAATCTTGATTAAAATATTATCCGATTCTTAAAATAGGCAAGGAAAAGTACAAAAGAATATTTGGTCTTTTTCAGTGCTTTTTTATTCAAGATAATTAGAAATAAAAATACAACCTTTAGAAACGTCACAGAAAAAGTTTTTTAAAAAGTAATTTTTTTAATATTTCGTTTCATTTATGTTCATTCATTATAATGAAGTGTACAATTGTGACAAAGTGAATTAAATAATAAACTAGCTTACAAAAAGCTATTTCAGGTAAAAACTGGATAATTATAATTAAGAAGCCGATAGAAAATACGTGATAAAATGGTTAATTTTATACTGACTATTGCTTAATAAGCCTAGGACATGACTGCCTTCTATAAACAATTGAACATTGAGTCAATAAGAAACCCTACAATAATAATCATTATAATAATAATAATAATAATAATACAATGGAATTATCATACAAGTCACCATGCAGATAAGTCCAACCGTTAATTTTTTATAGAACACCGTCATATTTTGTCGTATTTTTTTTGTCGTATTTTGTATAGTTTTCTTAATTATTATTATCCAGTGTTTACCTGAAATAGCTTTTTTAAAGCTATTTTATTATTTAATTCACTCTGTCACAGTTGTACACTTTATTATAATGAATGAACATGAACGAAAAGAAACATTTAAAAACAATTACTTATAAAAATACTTTTTCTGTGACGTTTCTAAATATTGTATTTTTATTTCTAATTACCTTAAATAAAAAAACACTGAAAAAAGATAAAATATTCTTTTGTACTTTTCCTTGCCTATTTTAAGAATCGGATAATTTGTTAATCAAGATTTGCATACTAACGCACTTCCTGTCAAATAACTACATGATTTAAATTGTAAATAGCTTAAAATTTCGAATAAGAACTCTATTTATTATTTTTTATTTTAAATATTTTCATGAAAAACAAGTGAAAAATCTCAATCCTTAAAATGTATAATGAACCGTATGCATAGTCGTCTAATGTTCTGAAATGCTCTAGTCGAATAGCCGATTGGCCGCTTGTTGGCTGCCTTGATCCGTCCACTAGACGAACTTGAGCAGGTGCAAGGTATAAGGTCGGCTATTCAACGATGATTACCCGACAGACAAGTTAGTCGACTAATTGACTTGGCCGGCTATTGGGCTACGACATATATACAATAGATTATGATATGATGGTTTGCGGACATGAAGAATTAGAAATTAATGCGAGAGGACAGAGAGAGGTTATGTATTAAAATCGCAGAATGGAATATATTTCATTCTTGAAAAATAATTAGAAACGTGATAATGTATTCACTTCACGCTGCACGCAGTAAGAAACGTTGAGTTCAGAATAATTAATAATTTGTTTTTCTATGAATACGCGATTTTCCCTCCGTATAAAAATCCTCCAACGAGTAAAGAAAAACTGCAAATCCTATTCTTATCAATCGATTTAGTAAAATTTAACGGAAGCATTTATTTAAACGTTTTTAAATTTTTCTTGTTAGTTCATCATTATACTTTACAATACAAAGTGAATTTCCCGTTAATTTTCAATCAATTAAACAATTTCAATTTGTGTTGAAGATTTAAAAACATTCTTAGAAACCAAATTAGTATTGTTAAATATTCAAATCTGTCGAAAGGTTGACGAAACAAAACTTTTCTTTTTCTTTTTTTTAGGTAAACTATATAGTTGAAAAATAAATAATACATACATAATTTTGAAACTATTTGAACAATTTGCTTTGCTACTACTATTGTTTAATACATTAACGGCCGAAGCTATCAATTTTATAACATGAGTTTGAACGCAAAATTTATGGGTATAGCAAAACAATAAATAGATCAAAAGTACTGTTCCTTATGTTCTTGGGTGAGCTAAATTCGAATCCGTGGTGAAAATTCAAATATTTTGACTTCAAAATTAAATATGGCGGTTTTTGTATACAAAAATAGTGAAAAATGATTTTTATCATTTTTTTTTAGACATAAAACGCTTTTCATATCTTAAAATTTCTCAACCATCGGTGCACGAAATTCTTAAACTTTAACAAAAAATTTTTATATATATGTTTTTTCTTCCCAAATGGCGGACAAAATGCAAAAATGTTCCAAAAATTGGTTTTTTCCATCATCTTTGTTTTTCTCAAAAACTTGAATGTTTAAAAAAAAGTTCCATGGAATAAAAATGTCTTGAAATTAACCATAGAACACTACGATTTTTTTTAGATTTTTTAGAAAACATTTTTGATTTTTTGAAAAATCAAAAAATTTTACTAAAAATTCTGAAGAAATGTCATAGTGTTCGATGGTTAATTTCAAGACATTTTTAATTAATGGAACTTTTTTTAAAACTTTAAAGTTTTTGATAAAAACAACGAAGATAAAAAAAAACCGTTTTTGGGACACCGACAATTTTGGGCACCGACGGTTGAAGAAATTTTAAGATACTAACGCGTTTTATGTCTTAAAAAAATTATAAAAATAAAAAAGTCAAACATTTTTTACTCATTTTGTATGCAAAAACCGCCATATTTAAATTTGAAGTCAAAATATTCAAATTTTGACGACGGATTCGAATTAGACTCACCCAAAAACATAAGGAACAGTACTTTTGATATATTTATTGTTTTGTTATACCCATAAATTTTGCGGTCAATCTCATGTTATAAAATAGATAGCTTTGGTCGTTAATGGGTTAAAATTTTACCAATTGATAATGACTTACAAAAAGAAATTTTCAAAACTTTGAACAACTTCAATATGATGTAAAATTTTTTGTCACTTCTGGAGTATTCCTTAGAGACCAACAATACAAAAGAGCCTTCAAATCATTTAACCTAAAAGTTATGATTGATTCTCATTCTTTGACGTATTCTGAATTCTGAATTCTAAATGTTAATCAATGGAAAACTTTTTAGTTTTTGATGCACTGGTTAATATCAGCCATTTTAGCTATTACTGGAAAATAATTTTTTTGGTTATTCGACCAAAGATGGAAGCAAGGAAATTTGTAAACAAATTTCCCCCAAGTATAAAAAAGAACCACACTAATGAGAGCTTGCAAAAAACTTGCTTAAAAAATTGAACTTTTCATGTACTTTAGCCCCTTCTTGAATCCTCAAATAATTTATTGAACATTTAGTAGTTTAGTACTAATATGTCTTGAATTTCTTTCTTTAGTTTAGAATTTATATAAAAATTCTAATATCCCGTGTGGAAAAAGTCCCGCTGAGACCTCTGAAGATGAGGGCCCCCGACGGGGGCTCGCATGGAAGTTCCACGCGTGGGAATTCTTCGAGGGCTCCCATCGAGGGCCCAGGTCGGTTGTTCTCACGGATAAACGATTCAAATTTCAAAGTCCAAATGGTGAATATTTTTTCAACACCACAAATTTTAAGGTTTCATGAGTTCAGACTTACAAACAATGCATTTCTGTCAAAAATTGGATGACACTTTTTTGAAATTCGAACTCTCACAATATGGATGTTCTATAATGCCCCCACAGGGGACTTAGCTCGGTTACCCTAACGGATCAACGATTCAAATTTCAAAGTCCAAAGGGTGAACATTTTTTCAACACCACAAGTTTTAAGGTTTCATGCGTTCAGACTTACAAGCAATGCATTTCTGTCAAAAATTGGATGACACTTTTTTTAACCCGTTAATGACAGGGCTTTTTTGCAACACTTAAACCCAGGGAGGGGGGGAGTCAAACCGACCCGACGCTTTAAAAAAATCGAAACGTGTTCCTACAAATCTGAAAAAATGCATGGTTCTTGTTTAAACCTTCTACTTGAAAGGTATAATTTCTCTATATGTGTTTTTTAAAATTATTGATGATATATTTAACAATAAACAAATAAACTCATAAAAAAAACTAGTTTCTTTTCGAAAATTCATAACTCAGAGACAAATTAATCAAATTGAACGGTTCAAAAGGAAATTAAAGGGACAGAGTGTGCCTTTCAACGAAAAAATTTTGCAAGAAATTTTTACAGACTTAAAACCCTACATTTTTAACATGAACTCATGCATTATTGTAAGTGTGAATGTAGGAGGTTTTGATAGAAATATACACATTTTTCTATGCAAAACCATTTATTTAGTAACAACAAATTTTTTTAACTAAATATGTACACAGAGGACCTCGCTAGTACAGAAAAAATAGTAAAAATACCCCAAGTGTGGTCTGACGAAATGCATACGTAAACCCCAGGGGGGGGGGGGTCAAAATCAACCCGAACTGCATTTTGAATGAACCCTGTAGCTGACTGAAGGATACTAGCAAGTCGAAACTGTGCGTGAGGCTTCTATCCTTAAGTAGAATTTTTTAGGTGTGGGTAAGAACCGTTCTCCTTGCTTGGTTTGAAAATTGCGCCGATTTGAAATTTCGGCCTGGGTCAAGTTAACCCCCCTCGCCTGGGGTTAACGGGTTAAATTCGAAATCGCACAATTTGGATATTCCATAGGGACCCCCGTAGGGTTACTAGCTCAGTTGTTCTCACGGATCAAAGATTAAAATTTCAAAGTCCAAAGGACGTATATTTTTTGACACCAGAAATTTTAAGGTTTCAGGAGTTCAAACTTACAAACAATGAATGTCAAAAATTGAATGACTCTTTTCTGAAATACGAACTTTTACCATATGGATGTTCCATGAGGGTCCCTGGTGAGGGCCCAGCTCGGTTGCCCTAGCGGATAAACAATTCAAAGTCAAAAGCATGTATATTTTCTCGACACTACTAATTTTAAGGTTTCATGAGTTCAGACTTACAAATAACGATTTTCTGTTAAAAAATGAATGACACTTTTCTGAAATTGGAACTCTCACAATATGGATTTTCCATTGGGTGTACCCGCAGGGGACCCAGCTCGATTGCACTCACGGATCAACGATTCAAATTTCAAAGTCCAAAGGGTGAATATTTTTTTGACGCCACAAATTTTATGGTTTCATGAGTTCAGACTTGCAAACAGCGAATTTCTGACGAAACTTCGATCACACTTTTTTCAAAATTCGAACTCTGACAATATGAATGTTCCATAGATAATGGATCAATGATTAAAATTTCTAAGTCGGAAGGGTAAATATTTTATGTGATAACATGGGGCTGTCATGGTGGCAACCATGAGGGATCCATGAGAGAAGCCCATGTTGGGCCCCTATGGATTAGCATGTCGTTTCCATAAGGAACCACGTCTGGATTGCCCTCATGGATTCCATAAGGCATGAGGGCAATCCATGTGGACCCTGACGGGGGCCCCCTCCATTTTTCCACACGGGATACTGAAAAGAGCTTTCTTTATATTATTAGGCAATTCGATTTAAAGACCTCTAACAGAAACAATAATGATCAATTATACCGGCATGACAAAATAAAATAACCTAGCCTGCTAGGAAGAAACTCCGAAATATAATTTGATATGTTTCATCGACAATACTAAAATAATATACTTTAATAATAATAATAATAATACTTTTCGAAAATATTTTCTACGCTTTTTCGCGTTGTTGGAATACATTCAAAGGCCTACAGGATATTTTTATAATCTGTAAAGTAATAAAAGAACTTTTTTATACAATTGACATATGTTTTTTATTTTATAGATGCTTATAAATAATTACTCAAACAAAAGTTTCAAGCTCAAAGTACATCGACCATGATGGGATATGATCTTTCCTCATGCACTCATTTGCATCATTAACCTTAAATCTTGTCTTTCTATCAAGTCGAAATATATCCAGTTGCTACTTTATACACCATCAATCACAACTTTTTTCTGAAAATTCAATGTTATTTTAAACAAACCATTCTAAATTTCAATAAATAATAATAAGTCACGTATTTCAAAAGAATTTTTAATTTAAAAATTCTGATACATAATGAAAAATATTACCATTAGAGTTTATCCATTTCCATACAAACAGTACCAAAATATTTGAAACAGCATGCAGATTAAATAGACAACCATCGTCAAAAACTCGACGCTGAGTAAATTAAGCTACAATCCAAAAACGAAAATATTTAAACAATCATTAATATACAACTAGAATCATAATTACTCACCTAATTTATATGATACAAATATATTTATTAACCTCAATAATTTTGAAAATACAAGAACCAATGTAATCAAACTAAAGAAAAAAAAGTGGAGTCATAACCTACATGAAGCAGGACTGTGTGCTTGAAATAAGATCCAGAATAAGAACATGATGATCGACATATTTTGTTATCGAAAAATTGTCACATTGATTATCAATTTTCCTTAGCCTGTGACAAATTGTTTCATATTGAGCACATATTAATTTAATTAGTTCATAAAACATTGCATCAAAAGAAACATTTAGCAACACCCTATAAAATGTTTCCAAAAGTTGCAATATATATGTACCTAGGTATACAGCACTATTTGAAACATCGTTAGGCTGATGAGTTCTGAATGGTAAAGTAATATTTTTTAATCCTGTTTCCAGAAAAGGTGAAACCAAAAAAGCTAGACCACTTGTCTTTTTAACTCTAAATGGCAATTAGTAAATTTGAAGTATATTTATAATTGATAAGGAAAAAGTATTTTTTCGTCTCGCTGTGGCAGTAATACTATTTTTTCTGCAATATCCTAGATTTTCATATAACCCTGGTGAAAGCAAATATTGTAATACACAATTTTAAAACCAATAGCTTCTCCGTGCAGTTTTTCATTGACTCGCACATTATGATGGTGAAAGAAAAAGCTTCAATTTTTTCTGGTATGGTAATCTTTTCACTGCATCCTTTTGGTGCTTTTAAGGACCAAAATAATTTATACCCCTGATTTATAGAAGAATGAAAAAGTATTTCGGGTTTTTAAATGAAATGCTTATCGTAGTTTTATAAACGCTTTTAATTATCTGAAATTTGTAATATTGCAGTGTGCATTGCACTTAATAATATCTTCAACATTAATGAATAAAACCGAAATTTTAATGTTATAAAATGTAAAACTAATATTTTTTTCCAAGGCCGTTACAGATTCAGTAATTGTTACTTATCTTTTATAAATTATAAATTTGTATCATTTTGTAATTATAATTTTTACAGGAACAAATTGGATTATTAATTATTGTCGCATTTGAGCTATTCTTAAAATACGTGCAGCCTTTTATCAATGTTAAATTATACAATTAATCATGTCTAATATTTTACTTTATTAACATTTCGTGCAAGGGACATGTTAGTCTCATTTTCATATTTTTATTAGCAAGTGGTTGAATGAGGCCTAAGATTGGAGAAACGCACCCCATACAGTACTATCTCAACCACCTATTATTACAACCGAGCTAAGCGCTAATTAGCCTTTAAGAACAAAAAGAGAAACCTGAAACAATGCGATGTTTTAAAGCGAAAAAAATACTTATTTAATAAGTATCTAGGGATAATAAAAATATTTAGTCTACGTTCACCAAATTACTGTGAACATAAAAAAGGCCTTTCTAATTAATGTGTGTACAAACTCTGAAAACGGAGGAACATGGTAAGTAAATGAGGAAACGAAAATGACAAATAATTTCAGAATTTAATACAAATTTTCATTTTTATTTTCACAAATTTCTTTATCTAGCTTAGAACCTGCTATATAGTTATACCACGGAACTGCAGTCTATCATTATTCGTATGCATTTAACTATAAACTCCTGGTGCATGTGACATGTAATTAAATTACCTATTGAAGTAACCATAGCTCTATAATTAAATTTGCGACTGTCTATTATTCCTATCCCTTGTGCAGCACCCCTAAAGACAAGGGTGACAAACGAAAACTCCGTTATGGTGTTTGCTTGATATTAAACCATTCATCATGGAATGAACTGATTTTACTCATTTCCAAAATAATTCTAATTCTTACTGAAAGGAAAATCGACTTTCTTTGGATAAATCAATAGCTACGAACACAGGTTTGTGAAACTTCAGTTTCAAAAATTTTATTTACAGAATCCATTACACATGTTCAACAATAAAAATAATATAATTTACATATTAATATGATATACTCTCATGGATTATTATTCTGATTTTTATTGTATTCTTTATTGTCCAGAAATAATGTTCTAGACTTGGAATTCTTGGACGATTCTACATTTCTACGCATTCTTAGATTGTAAGATCTTTTTATAATTTTAAAAGGCATATCATTATATCTCCTTGTATTGTAGTTTAATAAAGGCATTTGATTTAATAATCCACGATTTGGATTTAAATCATTTTCCACTTGATTAAAAAGCATTCTATTATCCAAACCTGGGTACAATGGTACTTGCTGCAAATTCTGAACTTCTGGAAAAGGATCCTGGACCCTAAGATTTGAATTCGGCATCGAATTTCTATTAACTTGTCGAAACTCATTATTTAGTTTCATAAAAGTCTTAAGTGAATTTTCTTCGCCTTCGTTGGGTTTATTTTCGAGTCTTTCATCAGCGACATGTCTTAAATATTTCAGTGCAAGATACAACAATAGTCTTTTCCTTCTCAAATCAGCAACACTTTTAAAATTCGTCACATTTTCAAAAATAGTGGTTAGAAAATCATTCGCTTTCTCAGAATTCAAATCAGTGTGATTTTTCATATTTTTCAGATCCAAATCTTTGATTTGATCTTCATTTCTTTGTTTGTTGTGAGTCTGAACTCTTAGTTTTCGTGATTTTTGAGATTTTAATCTCTTCTGCGGTTCTTGAGTTGTTCTTCTTTTAGTTATTTTGAATTCTTCAGTTGTCTTCCTTCTTCGAGTTGCTTGTGCTCTGTGAATTATTTTCAAATCTAATTTTCTCGGGTTACTTGGGATTTTAGATTCTTGAATTTGATCATGCTCCACTTTTCTCGCTCTATAATCTGGACTATATTTTGCACCCACAGGAAGAGAATGTGCAGGCATCCTTACATGAAATTCTAAAATTGGAAGCGAATATTTTTCACTTTCTGCATTATTCTGATGTTTCATCAAAACGTATACAGAAACAATTGATGATACATTGCTCAAATCAACATGTGTACTAGCCTTTCCTACTCTTATTGTTTCGAATCCATTTTTAAACGAATCTTCCGCTCTTCTTATATCAAAATTAATCACTGGAAAGTCCGGGAATGGATTTTCCGCGTTTGCATCAGTTATAGATTTCTTTGACAATTTGTTACTAATTTGTAATTTGACCTCGTCAAAATTTTTGGATTCTGTACGAAAATTTGTTGTTTGCTTAATATCTTCCCCTGAACCTAAGGTTCTATGAGTTTTCCAACCCCCGGAGTATGAAAAAATCTTATTTTCAAAATCTCGATTTTCTGGCATTGATTCCGTTTCTTGAACTTGCTTCATTTCTTTCAATTTTTCCTTCCCAATTCTGAGATGTGACCATCTTTTAGTGTTCGATTCCGAACGATCTGGTTGGCCAACTCCCGGTTTATTTTTTTGTTTCAATCGTCTGACATTTGATACAATACTGATAATTCTGTGTTTACTATGATTATTTAAATCGTTATTTGTTGGTTGAACAGGAGTAAATAAATATTTACTTACATGAATATTGTTTAGCGGATCTTCAATTATTCCTGAGGGATCTGAATCTGACCAAGGATTTTGAATCTGATGGATTTGATCTTGGCCATCATATATTCCAATACGTGTCTGAAGACCACGAGTTGTATAAAGATGCATTTCTGGAGATGCTGTTGTCCTTATATACGTTACAACTTTCAATTTAGGTTTGGATTTCTTCTTATACCCAAAACTTCCGAATCGAAGTTGCACTTTTTCACCATGAAATCGGATTGCCGTTCCATTCAAAGAATTCAAAATCTTTTTTAAAGGTTCATGCCAAGATGTTCCTGAATCTGAATTAAAATTAAATTCTTTAGGATTTAGCAATATTTCTCTAACAAATTTGATCATGTAATTTTTTAGTTGTATTTCCCTTATGTCAATTCTGATGCCTTTTACTAGGTGCTTGAAAACATTATACACAAAGCTTTCAGCATTTGGATAACTACTTTGATAACTATAATCATTTACATTTTCAAAGGACATTCTGGGAATCCTGGAAGGAGCAGGTGGTACTGGAATAGGTAAATATTGGCATTGTTCTTGTAAATAATCTGTTCGCAAATTATCAGAGGAAGTCTCAGAAGAAGTTGTTCTTTTTAAATAATCTAGCTCTTTTTGACAGTTCTTCAAATTTTTGTTTTCATTGGCTGATTGAGGAGTAGCGGTGACGATAGTAGTAGTAACCGTAGTAATTTCTCTATTATTCTCATTTTGAGAAACTGGATCCTGTAAATTATTTTTTTGCGTCGAAGTCTCATTTTCTGAGTCAATTATTACTTTACTAGTTGCTGAAATATCCCTTCGAGTTATCAAATTAAAATCTATTTGTTGTGCGTTAGGATTTCTTCCAGCGAACATATCCTTCAGGAACCTTCCAAGTTGCAACATTGAATTCTTATCATGAGGGTTGAAATTTGAGAACTGAAAATCAAACGAATTATTATTCTGATCAGTTTTAGGAGTTATTATTAATTTTTCCTTTAGTTTTTCTGAATTATTTTCATCGAAATTCGATCGAATTTCTGAAACAGTGGGGGATATAGGAATTCCTGTACCGTTGTCGAGAAGTTTAACTCTCAAAGGAGATTTGGATGCATAATAAGGTGGAATTGAGTCATGTTCATAGGGTCTTTTAACATTGTGATTTTTATTCATTTCCATATTTTTAAGATCCATACGATTAGTATCCACAATTGTTAATAGCTCCTTTGGTTTATTAGTAAATTCAGGATTTCCGAAAAGATTCGTTGGTTCGACTGGAGTTTGTTGTGAAGTGTTTTTCAATTCTGATTGCAATTCTGATTTAAGTACTGATTTTACTTCATCATTTATCCTCTTTCGAAGCATTTCAGCAAAGAGAAGAGAAAGACCCAGCTTGGAACTTTTTTTATCTTCATTTAAGAGTGAAATTAATTTGCCAGATGCTTCTAGCGATTTTATAAGTTTGACATAATCTTCACTTGGCGTCGTTATTTCTGTATTTTCAGCTCCTGATGATGAAGTCTCAGAATAGTCAATATCGTCACCATATAAACCACCAGATGAAAGATCATCCATTTTTTCTGTTGTATATACTGTTGTATATAATTTTCCTGCTACAAGACTCTTAACTTTCGCTTTCGGTAAATTTTTCGCTAAACCTACATTTTTATCAGCTACTTCAGAAATAACCTTCTTATTTTTATCTCCTTTATTTTGTGTCAAATTACTCGAAGTCTTTTTAGAATCTTCGAAATTACTTTTCGTAACTTGAGTATGATTATCAATTTTTGCTGATCTCGTAAAATTTTTAGATGTAGTACCTTTAGGCTTAGAAATTCCGGAAATTTTTTTAACTTCCGATTTTGGTGTCGTTACTTCAGCACTGACTACCTTAATACCAAACTGCGGCAAAGATGGTAGTGTAAAATGAAATAATGGACTCAAGAAGTCAGAAATCAAATTTTGTGAATTAGTTTGATTTACCTCGTCTGTTTTAATTTTTAAAATTTCTTTTTCATTATCGTATTTTTCTTCGCCATCCTTAGGAAACTTGTCAACAACTGGATTATAAAATTTTCTGGTTTCGTTTTTTATGGATTGAGTAGTCTTTTCAAGTAAATAAGTCACTTGATGTGGAATTGAAAAGGCCACTGAACTCGTATAATAAGATTCAGAGCTATGCAATTTTTGCATGTTACTCATATCCTCATAAACATAAGACACGTCCTCTTGAGTTCCCCTGGAAGAATTCAGACTTAACGCAATTGCAGGCATTTTTACCGGTTTGATGTTTACAAGACTCGAATATAAATTCAGAAACTCATAATTCTTGAGTAAATCTTCTTGTACTCGGTGCGAAATACAATGTCCTGTCCCTGAAAATATAGAACAAATGAGCGAAATTATAATAGAAAAACTTATATTTGAAATTACGAGTACCATATGAGTAATTTACTATTATAAAGTTATGGGAGTAGTTATTATGATTCTAAGATTTAAAACTTACATGGCTGACAAACATATGTTTGTTTTTTTCTACAATTGAGTCCATAAACTACAGGTGTCTTGTGATTTTCTCTATCTAAATTTAAACAATTTGTATTTTTTGTATTATCCTGACTATTACACCATGGAATGAAACTACCTGATGTTGGAACTCGTTCGTCTGTGCTTGACCAGTACCAAATTTCCTGATTAATTTTCTTTACGAGATCTGCATTACTTTTTCTACGATGTCCATCCGTCCAAATATGACGTAATTCTAATTAAAAACAACATATTATGAACTATAGAGCACAGAAAAAACTAAGATTAAAATTTGTTGCTGGACAATTTGCAGCATTTTTTATAAAATATAAAAATTTCTAGATAATTTTGATACATTCTTGAAACTACTAAAATATTCTAGGGCATTCTAAAACATTCGATATCGAACACGAAGATTTTAAAAGATTTCAGAATACTTTGAAATACTCTGAATCAGATGAGTATTCAATAATATTGTAGAATATTTTAGAATAACAGAATAATGTGAAGCATTCCGGACCATTCTAGAAAATTTAGAATATGCTATAAAAAAGTCCACAAATAGCTATAAAAACACTTCAAAATATTCGAAAATTTCAAAAAAATTTAGGTTTTTACATTTCACTGAGAATCAGTTTCTACTTTTTAAAGAGTTTAATCAGTGAAATCCACGAAGAATCCGCTTAATCAGTGAAAATGATTGCAATTTCCGTGAATTCTTACTGATTTCTTTGGGATTTT
This sequence comes from Belonocnema kinseyi, assembly GCF_010883055.1. NCBI lineage: Eukaryota > Metazoa > Arthropoda > Insecta > Hymenoptera > Cynipidae > Belonocnema > Belonocnema kinseyi. The sequence goes on along the minus strand of NC_046658.1, from coordinate 66,112,832 downwards.
CACTGATTAAAATATTTACAAAATATTTCAGGTGTTTAAATCTAGTAATGCTAAGGGATTTTTAAGATTTTTATTTAGCCGTGTGAGCAAAATTTTATTGAAATAGACTACAGAGGATCGATTACTACCTATTTGTAGGTGAGAAAAAAAGGGTTTAGCAAAATTTGGATTTTCAGAAAAATGGCGACGATTTTTTCCAAAAGTTTCGATTTTTAAGGTTTCAAAAATTCAGTTTTCGTGCACAACGCAAGTTATAATAAAAACCTGTTTTTTAGTAGCAGCCATATTTCTCACAGTTTTCAACATTTTTTAATGACAGAGTTACTAAAAATGTGTAGTTATTGATCCTCTATAATCTATTTCAACATAATTTTGTTATTATGCCTACAAAAAACCTTAAAAATTTTCTATTTAAAAAATCCAGAAGAGTTTAGAACGTTATAGAATTCATTGCAGAATTATCTAAAAAAAATGCGTATATTTTAGAAAATTTAAAAATATTACAAAAGTAAATCTAAAGAAGTTTTAAAAGAAATTCCAGAACATTCTACAAAGTTCCTGAACATTTTATAAAATTCCAGTATCCCCTAGAATTTTATAGGAAAGTGAAGAATATTCCTAAATATTGAAAAATTTCAGATTAATCTGGAAAATTCTGTAACATTATAAAAATTCCAGAATATTCCACATTCTTCTAGAGCATTTTTTGAATATTGTAAAATGGTCAAAGATATTATAGAAAATTTTAGAACCTTGTGTAGAATATTGTCGGTGAACTAGTCGGTATCCGAATAGACCGTCCTAACCACTAATGCGGCGCTGCCTAGGAGGTCTAATCAGGAGCTGAGTACAGGTGACAAGTTTTTTATGGTTCAACGCTAGTCTACATCTAGACGAGCTAATCTGATGCTACCCTAATATCACGGAATGTTCCAGGACCGTGTCTGGAACGTCAAGCGGTCACTTTGCAAACGGTCTAGCCATGTCCCCGGAACGTGTAAAATGTCAGCCCCTTTGGAAACCTGTCCGGAACGTCCCACTATGGACTGAAGCGGACCTATCGTTATTGTTATTTTAACACTAAATATCGTATAAACCGGAAAACATAGCTAAAAATCAGTTTATAATATAAATATCATATTGAGCAGTGTTGCAGAACGAACGTGTTATTTACTTAAATAGCAAGAGAATTATGGATTAATCTGAAAAATCTCTATCCCTTCCACACACTACTCATTTTCCCTACCGAGTGAGTCACACCTACCCCGAAAGGGAAATGGCTTAATGGTGTAATAATAATAATAATAATAATAATAATAATAATAATAATAATAATAATAATAATAATAATAATAATAATAATAGTGCAGTATATGCGGTACTCAAAACTCAAAAATGTCATCCATATTTAACTACCTCTTATGGTTAACGAGATATTTTTTTGTTACAAATAACATTAACGGTGAGTCCCCTTCAGGTGAAAAAAGGATTTTCTTGGAACGTTCCAAAGAGGCGAACATTTTACACGTTCCGGGGACATGGCTGAAACGGTCCAGTTGAAAATTCCTAAGGTGTCCACTCGACGTTCGTAGCTGTTAGGGTAGACAGTGGGATTTGTGAAAATTTATTTTTAAAATTTGATTAGCCTGTATATTTTTTAAAATTTTATTTTATAAAGTTATAATTTGCACTATATGTAGTTTAAAATTGTAAATAACTCAAAGCCTTTATAACGATATACAAACGACCCACTGAGCACTAACCAAACAATCTATTGAGTCGAACTAGCCTTCTGGTGGCTGAACAGTTTTTTAATTTAAATCGAACGTATATATTAGAGTTTGAGTAAAGCAGGCGTAACTTTGTAAAAATTCAGAAATATACACAGACAACGTTGGGGATATTATGGTAAATATTTTGTATCTATTACTGTAAGTGAAATATTGTCGAAATAGAGATGAGGTCAAGGTGAACTTTGATAACCCACACATTTTTCGCGCATAGTCCAAGATTATGGCCTACTATATTATTAGAGAAAAATACCTTTTTGTAATGTTTTTTTTTCAATTCTGATATTTATAAACACCCTATCTATTTGTGAAATTTGGTGACAGGATTTATTTTGACAATTAGAAAATTGTTTGGTCATGAAAGACCAATCAGCATCAGATCAGGGCCTGTTCAGACTGGCTAGATGAAAAGAAATTTTTTGTAATGCTCATTGTCCTTTTCTCGATCTTGTATGCATCCAGTCTTTGGAAATATGCACAAAGAAATTTCCGTTTGACCCTTAGAATACGAGGGTAGTTCAGTAAGTCCTTAGAATGACCAACAAATGGCGCGCGAATCGCTCCAAATCATCTGTTTTCAGTCAGCACCACTCCCGACTAGATATAT
>NC_046658.1:66096903-66110335 GCF_010883055.1 Belonocnema kinseyi | reverse complement strand
TTGCCTCTGTAAGTGCTTATTTTGAGGAACTTCCGAAAACGCACTTTTCTGAAGGATTAAAAAAACTTGAAAAGCGATTAACCAAGTGTATAGAGCTCCAAGAAGATTATGTTGAAAAATAAAAAAAAAATTTACCCAAAAAGAATTGTTTTTATACTTTATTCTAAGGACTTATTGAACTACCCTCGTATTTTCGATTATGACATGCTAACCAGCTCCACATCGGGACCCAACTAGATTGTTTGGATGATGAGAAAAAAATGACATTTTTTTAATATCAATTTTTCATATTGGCTCAAAGAGAAAAAGATTAAGTTCAAAATCACAATTTCAATTAATTTTCCCACCGATTTCAAAAAATGTATACCCAAAAAAAATTCTCCAGATATAAGCCAAAACGGTTAACACTTAGGGATGGCGCAAGACCATAAAGTTTCCCACTGATTAATCGTGGCAAAAATTCCACTATTTATAAATATAATATTTAGACGCAACGACATGCTGGCTATGTTGAGGGTCTTAGGATCCCCAAAGAGAAGCCCAAATGTGACAAATGTGAATTTTACGAAATATAGTGCTTTATTATTGAAGCTTATTGGGCATTTTTTATTAATAATAATGAATTTAAGTACTCTGAGTAATTTTTAAGCTAATGTTGAATTTGCTTCAACAATTTAAATTTGTGTTCTTTGACAAATAATCAAAATAAAATAATTTGCTTAAACACATAAAAGATTATTTTAAAAATTCAAGGGTGCCTGAAAGCGGCGCTTGCAAGATAAGCGGAGTAACGCAGTTTAAGGTATCGCACTGTAAGAAGCCACAAGAAGAAGGGGACTTGATTGTATATAGTATACTTAAAAAATCAAGCAGAAGAAACATTGTATCGCATAATATTTTTGACGGATTTTATTTTTTTTTAGTACTAATATGATTTTGGAGAATACACGAAACTCTCGCTTTCAGTCGCCCCGTTCTCAGCCTTCCTAGAACTGCTGGCTCAAGTAGTTTCTCAGGGGAGTAGGGCAAGAGCGATTGCAACATTATATATATGTTACAGGCAAAGTCCTATGTCCCGTTGGCCGTTACACCGCAGTCTGCCTAGTCCCTCTGCGAATTGCCTGAGCGATGTCAGGCCAAGTGCGAAGTAGCACTTTCACTTTGGACTCTGCCTAGTCAAATCGCGAAGTGACCGACAGGCTCAGGCAAAGTACGGAGTAAAAAGAAAACCTTCGGGTTCTACTTTTTCCACTGCACAGTAGGCTGGCTCGAGAATTTCCAGTTCCAAATAGTCTACAGATCACAATTGTGAACAACTTTAAAAGTTTTTATTTTAGAAATGATCAGCACGAAATTTTTAAGATAACTTACTGAGCACATTTATCCATTTTTTTTTTTTAAATATATTTATTTCACGCAAGTTATTTTCTATAAAAAAAGAAAAAACTCAATATGTATAATATTTAACGTAGATAAACTTAGAAAACATAAATAATTCATTTTTAATATTTTTATTGTTCTAAAGTGTGAATAGTTTCCGATTTCAAGCCTTTTGAGAAAAAGCCAATTATTTAATGCAAATTCATAGATATATATTCCATACAAGGCACCAGTCTATTATTTGTAATAAATAGATTATTAATAACAACAATGGTTTATTGTTGATTTATTTGAAGAAAAATGATTTAATATACGTGTAAAATACTTTTTATTATAAAAGATAAATTGTAAAATTTTATAGATAAAAAAACTACAATATTTATTGTAAAAACCAACGTTCCAGTAAGAAAGAGCCAGTAGTAGTTCTTTCGGTTTTAAAATTTGTTATTAACATTTAAAATATTAATTTATTGAGATCGAAAATCACTGTTTAGACAACGCTACTAAGATTTAGTATGGCAAATAAAAAATCTGTCTTTAATTAAAATAGATAAATTGAATATCTGGTTTAAAAATGGTTTAGCAATAAAACTTCAAAACAAAACTTTCTTTTAATTAAGTATTAGTTTCGTAACTAATAAAGAAATGTTATTTCCCCACTCCCTCCCTACCACCATCCTTTTATTTAGTGACTGATGCACATACTTAGTTATCCTCAAAACAACAATAGTTTAATCTAGTTACTAACGTGGTCTTCGAATTTCGGAAGATTTTTGAATAGAAGTTCTTGTACTAATGTTGTAAGTATTATAAAAAATAAATTTTTTATCTTATGGTTTGAGTTTCAGTGTAAATTTCCGAATAAGTTGTTTTTATCGCCCTCAAAATTGCAGTAAACTTATCGCGTATTTCGAATTTAGAAAGATACTACGTTAAATATAATACATATCGAGTTTATTTTTCTATTTTTTTTTTTTTAGAAAATAACTTGCCTTAAATAAATAATTGTATTTGAAATAAAAATTGATCAATATAATCAATAAGTTTTCTTACAAATTTAATACTGATTATTTCTAAAAAAGAAAACTTTCCTATCCGTTTACAATTGCGATCTGTAGGCTATTATGAATTGTAAATTCTCGAGCCAGCCTACTGTGCAGCGGAAAAAGGAAGCCCTGTAGGTTTTCTTTTTACTCCGGACTTTGCCTGAGCTTGTCGGGCACATCGCGATTTGACTAGGCAGAGCCCGAAGTGAAAGTGCTATTTCGGACTTTGCCTGACACCGCTCAGTCAATTCGCGGAGGGACTAGGCAGACTGCGGTGTCGGAAACGAGTCACTTGGCCCTCACTGTTTACGTTTCTGTCCCCCCGAAATCAGTCCATGGCCATTTGAAGGCAACGCCCGACACTTGACTGAAAGCGGGAGTTTGGTGTACTAATTTTTTTATAATGTTTCTTTCAAGCATTTTGTTTTCGAATTGTTCGAGAGAATAAATTATTTTAAGGCATCACTTTATTTTCGAATAATATTCCTAAATGTTTAAACAAATTTAAATTCTATAAAAATTTTATTAAGAGCGTTCCTACAAAACAAACAAATACCTCATACTAATTTAAACTGAAGAAAAATTGAAAAAATACACATTTTGCCCTCTTTATACCGATAAACAACACAGAACATCAGTAATATAAATAAATTTTGAAGACAATTTAAATTTGTTTAAAAATGTAAGAGTAGTCTTACAAAACAAAGTAGTACCAAAGAATATTTCAATACATCACAAAATAAAAAAAAAAAAAATATTTTTACCAAAATAACGTTGTTTCAACAATTTAATTTTGTTTGCAGATTTAAAAGTATCCGTAGGAAAAAAATTAGCACTTAAAAATATTCAAATATTTCTAAAATTAAGTTGTATCGAATATTTTTTCACCTTTTTTTAGGTTTTCATTGTTTTTTCGCTACCCCTAAATATTAACCAATTTGGCTCAAAATTTGAGACCTTTTTTTGGCACTTAAACAAAACTTGGTGATGAGAGCAAAGAAATTCAAAAAGTGGAAAATAAGGGCCACCCTAATAGTCTCTATACGTGGAAAAAGTATTGAAAAGAAATTTCAGGGGGGTCTAAACAGAACATAATAATGTTTCATTTTGAAGAACAAAAATGGTGTCAAACATCAAACTTATTTCAACAAAATTGAATCAAAATTAATAAATTTTGAGCAAAATAAACATTGAAAGGAAAAAATTTTTGTTTAGTTTTGATTTTGTTGATGAGCTGGAAAGAGATTAATATCATACTTTTTTTGTATAACACCTTAAAATAATTAATAAACACTACAAACCTTCTTTATAATCTACCATTATAGTCATCATATCATCTATGATTTTTGGTGAATCTAAAATAACCAAAGAAGCATTAACGGCCTGACAAGCTCGTTTCGCGTCGAGCCACTCCAAAGGATAAAATCCGATCCAATATGGACAACCATTGACATTTATTGGAGAAGGTATTTTGCTAATTAATTTTATCAGAGCTGAAGGAAAGAAAAGTTTTTTGGAATTAAATTAAGATTAGAAAATTCGAATAATTTTATCCAAAAATTTAAAGCAGGACTTACGTTTCTGACATAAAATATGACGTTTTCGATCACAATTAGTACTATCATAAACTGGATCTTCGCAGACATGCCTGTCCAATAATAAGCAACCAGTCAAAAGTCTAGTGTCATTTGGCCATAATTCATTGACAGTTATCTTATCACTTGATGCCAACCATTCCCATGACTTTCCTTTTAAATATCCACCAATCCAAACATTTTCCATCGCATCTAAAATATATATTCAGATACATTCAAAATTCAAATAAATATAAATCAATCCAAATATGAATGAGTTACCTGGTCTAGCTCTCAGCATAGACATGGCCACAGCCTGGGCTACTTTTTTAGATTTTATTTCAGCAATTTGTAGTCCTTTTTGTCTGCATTGAACGACAGCTTCTGCCCAAGTAGCTCTTGCTGAGTAAAGAGTGAACTCTTCATCATTCACTTTTATCACATCCATTTCGTTGGCTCTCGTTTCAAATCTATCAATTTCTAAATTATTTAAAAACACGTTAGTATAACCACAAGCATTTGAAAAACAAGTTTTTAATTTAAACTAATGCATTGCTTTTTTAAAATAAAATTATGCTATAGTTTTGTTAGCAATAAAAATTGTAATAACTAATTATATTTCTTTTTTAGAATTTACCACGTTGACATATGAAAGGCCTTTTTTTAGAACACTGAAGAGGAACAAAAGTCGGAGTACTATGTCTTTTTCGACAAACCATTAAGCAATTTTCATTATTTGAACTGACACCTAACGAGTCCCATATTTTGAGGTCTCCATAAAAAGTGTGATCAAGATTTAATTTTTGCTTTTTGTGAAACCAATACCATGAATCTCCATTATCGGACTGAGCACCAATCCAGAATTCCCCTAGTTCTGCAATCCAGAGCATTTTCATCAATTTCAGGTAAATTATTTGTTTTTAAAAGGCTGCGGCTACACGACTATCATAACTTCGGTGCGAATAGCCGGATTTCTTCAGTAGGACTAGACTGCCTTTTCACACAATAATTCTCGAGAATTATTTAACATTTATTTGGCCTGCAACTCACCTAAGGTGTTTGTCATCGCGCGAGCTACAAAATCCGCCTTTTCTTTAGTATTCAAAACTGCAAGTTGAGCTTTATAATTTAGACAAATTACACGAGCTTCGTCAAAAGTGACTTGATATACAAAAAATAGGTATTCCACATCATCGAAATTAAAAATTTCTACTTTATCGTATTCAGAATCTGAATCTGGTGAAAATAAACTCAATATTATACCAGACAAAATTATGTTTAGAGTATTTTGTAGAATTAAATTTTGTTGATTTATAAATTTAAAATTTAACTATAATTCATTTTATACTTAGTAACTCGTTGTTAGTTCCCTGTGTTGCTTGACACGCACAAATTAAACACAAAATGATTGATAACATATTTCAGATTGCAGAATATCCTTTAGTTTAGTGCAATTTTTCAAACAATAGAATTTTTAAACTTATGATCCGCAAATTCATTTCAGACTACGGTGCATATCGCTAAATCTGGTTCTGATTATCGTTGTTTTCAAACAAATTATTTCAATCAAGAATGAAAACGTCAATTCTCTGTTCGCTCGAGAATGGGCTAATAGCATGCTTTAAAAGTACTTTAAAATATTCATATCAAGGGTGTTGAGTAGTGAGTAAAAAATACCATTCAAATGGAAGAATTTAATTGACAAATTTACATTTCATTTGTTATTCTATTTTTAAATAATAACGAGGCGGATAAAAGCCACCTATCTGCCAAGGATAGAAACTACGCGTTGAGGTCCAGAAGATAAAGATCAATAATACTTCTTATAATTATCTAGAAAAATAAAATAATTAATATTTGTTCATTTTATATTTATTATGATTAAACTAAATTTGAAAGAGGAATCAAAAATTTTTTTATTTTGATTTTTTCTGAGTTGGTACGTTCGTACCAATGGTAAGCTCAAAAGTTATCTGCGGTTGATAAATGCAGCGCGATGCTTGAGATTTATTAGACTTTTACCGTTTGTTGATTACTATAAGCTTATATAGTTTTTCAAAAGCATTTAAAGTAAACTATATATAAAATAAAAACATTCAACTAAATGATAACTTTTGTTATTATCAAAATATTGATTACTAAGTTGTTTGCAATTAATTCTGAACCAATCTATTCAGATTATTACATTTTCGAAAAAGGAAAATGAATAACACCAAAAAATCAAAAATTTTCAAAATCTTAAATCATCCTTTCTGCCATATTCAAACAAAAATAGGATATATTTTGATCAATTGAAGTAAAATATTTATGTCCCAATTAAAATAATGTTCAGTAGTATTCATAGGCAATTATTCAAATTCTAGAATTTCATTTCAAATAAAATTTCTTCTATTAGCCAAAAACTGAGATCGGCTGTATTACAGAAAGAATGGTTGATTATGTGCAAAATTCATAAGATTTTGTCGTAAAAAGATTGTTAAGATTGATAACAAAGTAAGTTTGGATTTCAAAAACGAAAGAAACAAAGAGAAACTGCATGAAATTTAAAAAACATGAAAAATAATGTAAATAGGATAAAATTACTTATAAAACAGAATTTTGACATAAAATCAATTTTGACTAATATATGGAGAATTAGACCAAGTAACTTTTTGTATAAATCTCTATGGTTTTTATTTTCAGGTATTAGGTGAATGTTAAGTCGCTAAAGTTTATATTATTCATTCATATTTGCGGTTTTCATAAGAATATAAACCCTGATGAGGAAATCTCAGTTGGATTCGAAAATTGTTGCTCATTAGTATTATTAAAACGGAGGGGAAAGAATAAGGAAATATTGAGAGTTTGGTTGACTCTTTCTCCCTATTTTTTTTAAATTTAAGAAATTTAAACGAGATTAAAATCAAATTTAAAATACTTTTTAACTTCCAATAATCAAGTTAATGTGAAGAATTCCTGAAAATAAAACCAAGAATCTAACGACCAAATTTGGACAACCACCATAAAATGTTCCTATTGCAATTTGCAAAAAAACTTGATCCCTTTTTCCCCTAAAAAAGAAAGAATTCGTTTTCCCTTTGGACAAAAATAAAAAAAGGAAAGAAAAATGAGAAGGCAACCGACCAAATGCCCTTCCTTTTCTTTTTTCCTTTTTTTCTTTCATCTTTTTTATTTTTATTATTATCAAATCACAACTAAAAAAAAAACATTTGTAAACATTACTCAGGAACCTTTAGCACCCTTTTCAAGGCAAACAAAATCAAAATAAAAGAAAGAATATTTTAATTTTTAATATTAAATACATATTTTTCAATTTTTTTATTTTTAATATTTTTTTTGTTATTATTATTTTTTTATTGTCTTGATAATGGTACTGTATAAGTGCTAAAACGTTGGTGAATATTTTTCACAAATGTTTTTTTATTGTGATTCGAGAACAATAAAAATGAAAAAGGCGAAAGAAAAAAAAGAGAAGGGAGGGGATTTGTTGGGTTGCCTTCTAATTTTTCTTTCCTCTTTTTTATTTTTGTCAAAAATGAAAATGAATTTTTGTCTTTTCAGGGGATAAAAGGGAAAAATTTTTTTTGGATTGCAATGGGAAAATTTATATGGTGGTTGTCTAAATTTACTCGTTAGATTCTTGGTTTTGTTTTCTGAAATTCTTCACATTAACTCTTTTTTGTTGTTATATATTTGTATCTAATAAGCCGAAAAGAAGGTAGTTTGGACATATAATTTTAATTTTAGAGTTTTTTTATGCTCCATTTTGGATACATTAAATGGCCCATAAAAAGTAGGTTTCGTTTCGATCTTAAATGAACTATTGAGTTGTAATAAATCAAAAAAGGCATTTACACGAAAAATGTTATCCTTTAAAAAAATATTTTAAAAAGAATTTTAAGGTTCATATTTCAAACTTTTTTCCTACATTCTAAATACATATAGAAACATGTTTTTTAGCGTTCCTGTGTGGAAATTCTCCAGCTTAGCCTTTATTGTTTCTACAAAGAAATGTTTAAAATCTGCCTGATTAGCGAGCAGATTCTCATCGCACGCTGAGTGCGGCTCGCTTCGCTCGCAAGTCGGAGCTGGCCTAGTGCGCACTACTGTTGGTTCTCGCGCTTTGCGCTCGGTAATATATTGCACAGACTTTTTAAAACTCAAAGTATCAACAACAGTAATTTTGTTAATGTAAACTCTCTTTTTGTAATTACATAATTATTACAATTCATATTATGCATTTGAATGAAAAGGAACACATGTTGTCTACACAACAGCCGTACCGTTTTTAAGTTTTTAATTATATCCCTATCCTCAGTAACAACAAATTTCTCAATTGAGTTGCCTATCGCATCGTGTTCTACAATGTAGTTGTGGTCCCCTATTGCTTCATCTCGCAATAATTCCCTGAATGAATCTCTTAAAGCGTCTAGGGCGGAGAGTCAGGCAGCTGTCGAACAGAAAAACCTAGCAAGTGACATTGGCTATATAGACACTTCGATTAATAGGGGGGGGGGGGGGGGGGGGGGGGGGGGGATTAGTTTTAACCGAAAGTCATAGTTAGTTGGTGCTTTATGCAGAGAAGGTCACCAACCTTCATCAGAAATTATATAAGGAATATTTTTCGATTATTTGGTTATTATTTGTAGTATCATAAAATATTATAACTTTTTGGACAATTTTTAGATTAAAGTTATTCCTTTGAAGGAAACTCAACCTATTTGTTGAAAAAAAATTTTTATTGGATAAGTAGCTGTTGATTAAAATCCATTTATATACAAATTTATTAATTTTTGTTACTAAATACAAATTATTTTTTAGGCACATTATTTTTCTTATGGGGCAGTTTCCCGAACGCTGTAATACAGCAAAGTGAGTAAAAAATTTGATCCTATCTTGATGCGCGCAATTTTCACAAGTGCAAGACTTCGAGGAAACTTTTTTGCCGAACTCCTTCGATCCAATAACATACTATTTAATTTCTGAGAGTTCTTGAAGTACGCGAAATTTTCATTTCGTGTGCTTGAAGAACTCTTAGAGTGCAGCTCGATGACCGAAGGGAGAATTAAAAAATATATATATTTCTTTCTTTGTGTCGTGTCTGTCGAACGCCTAAATCCAATAAAAAATGGAAAGATTTTTAACCTAAGTTGATGCACGCACTTTCCATACCTACAGACATCGGAGGAGACATTCAAATCGTAAAAACGATGATGATTCGAGATTTTTTGTTGAGTTAAAAATCAAAGCACAATGAAAAATCCATTAAAGTTCAGTAACCTATTTTCTCTGCTGAACTAGCATAATTTTTCTCGAAATTTTCAAATATTGCGCAGGAAACTTATGAGCATTCAAAGCGTTCAATTTGTAACTGGTGACAAATATTATACAGGTATATTTTTATATGTCAATTTTATATTTATCTTGTGTATAGATAAGCCTGGGTTCAAATATAATTTGTTTAGAGAGAAAAAATTGTGTACATTTTCAAATCAAATAAAAATTGCTTGATTCACTTAAATATGATAGCCAACATAAAAAATAGTAGATTATGTACCTTGGCAGTAAAGTTGAACTTTATACGAGGATGCAGAATTTAACGTATGAGCCGAAGGCGAGGACGGTAAAACGGCATCCGAGTATAAAACAACTTTACTGACGTGGTGCATACGATACTCTATCTGAAATAGGCAGGAAAGAGCTCTTTTTCTGGAAAACGGCGCTTGATTGTACCGCATACGCACATGCATGAGGTGACGTTAGAAGTCCAAAATCCACTTCATATTAAACTTAGGTTTGAAATTAATCTTCTGAGTCTTTTCTTTCACTTTTCTTTCACTTCTCACTAACTTCTTCCTCCTTGCTGTCATTTTACGTGCCGCTCGTCGCAATACAATAAAGTGCTACTTTACTGCCACGCACACACACACATACATTACTATTGAATAGTAAGTAGTAATAATAATAATAGTAAAATTAAGTAGTTTTGAATAGGCGCCTCTAATATTATTCTATTTCATTATAAAGAAATAAATTTCAATCCCTTTCCAAGTTTCCGTTGGAAGACGGGGGAGGGGGGGGGGGTAAAGATATAGAGATGAACCATATAGCCTCCTTTCATGTCTAATATCACCGTTTCTTTTTTTATTTCGACATATGTCGGTGCACCTCAATTTTTTAATTTGTTAAAATTCATTTGCTATTCTTTGGAATTCTTCAAAATCAAATGAAAAAAGAATTATTGAAGATTTAATATTGTTATAGATGCGGAAAAATTAAAGTGGTTTATATGTAAACCAATTTAAATTTACAAGGAATTGAAAATATGGATAACTTTAAGCTGGGACTTCGTAAAGTTTGTCCACAAAGGTTTTGAACATCGACAAAATACATCTTTTTTATGCAAACCATTTTGCTGCAAACGCTACAAATTTTCAGAAAATTAAAATAACTTAATTTAATATTTTTTCTTGTTGTAATACCTTTCGTGAATTATTTTGAGAGATTGGTTAAGGAGGCAGGAAGCTGGAAAGAGGGTAGATCATTTAATCATTTTTGTTTTTTAGTAACTTCCATCAAATCACTGTGACAGATTGTTTGAAGGTTAGGGAAGCTGTAAAGGGGGTAAACCTTGGGAAAGGGTGATGAGTTCAAGTTTCATGTGATCAAGTAACCCCTCTCCACACTTTCCCAGGTTTTAGATCTTCCTTTTAAAATGAACCGTCATCTTGACTCGGACAGTCAGAATGCTTGTCGTTGTCACTCCTCAGCCTCAATTAACCAATCTGCAAAAAGAGCGTTATGAAAGAAAGAAAAAACCGAAAATAATTCAATTTCGTTTATTTTTTATTGATCAAAAAAATATATAAAAAATTTATTTTCTTGAGACCTGTTATTTTTATGTAATTTCACATTCCATATTTGGCTTTTCATTTTGCACATGTCATTCTTTTGTTGTCAATTTCACGACGAATGCCTTGATATTTACGAGATAAATCCAAGACAAGAAATTCAAGGTGCAGGTATGTCTCATCTTGACTTGTCTTCATGCTCGACATTTCTTCATTAGACTAGAAGATTATTTCTTACGAAGTCCTAACTCGAAGTTAAGGGGTGAGCTTTGTGGACTTCATCCGAAAACGCAGCACTAATGAAATATGAATGGAAAAATCCTCTGTAACATTTTAAAGTCGTATTTGGTATCGTTTCTTCATGCATATTGTATTGTAAATAGTTTGAATGCTGATTTGTTTGAGAATGACGATGAGGACCATGAATGATCATGATGACCGGTCTGATGACCAATGACTGTCAAGTCACGGCCCAGTTCAGTGGTCACGATCGTCAGTTTTCATCCCTGCCTAGTTAAGAAGGGGAGAAATATCTTTTCGGAAATTAATTTAATATTTGCACATAATTTTACAGTATAAAATTAATAATTAACTGAAATATAAAGTAATTTAGAGGTAACTGTATTATCATCAGAGATAGTAACTATCAATGAGTGTAGATATCTTTTTCGCCACTATGAAAATATAAATCAACCTATCCATCAAGTTAACTCTCCAAATAACGGAAAATATTTAAAGTCCTTACAGACTAGATGAAAAATAAATTTTTTCTGAAAAAAGATCTAATCTCGACTGATGGTAACTATCTCTAATGATAATACAGATTCCTTCAAATTACTTGCATCATTAAAAAATGTAACATCTGGCTTAAGATAGCCAGTATTTCTGAAAAAAGATTCTTCTTTCGATCTCTCTAATAGCTTAATGGGAAAGCATCCCACCGACAATCAGAAGTTCTGTGGTTCGATTCCCAGTGGAGCGACGAGAGAGTAGGTCTTTTTTCAGAAAAAAATTAATTTTGTAATATAAAGGTGACAAGTAATAAAAGCTTCAATTGAGACCTCTAAAGTTTGGAACGAAGTTAAAAGTTAGATGATTTTACGCTACTGGGTTTGAAACCATAATTTGAATATTCCGTGCAATATGAAATCAAACTCTAATAATTCCATATAAAGAATCAATTTACGATTATTCCGTATAAAAAATCAGACTAGAGCTGCTCTGTACATAGAATCAAGTCTGTATGTAGACAGTTGGATTTTTGCAATATAATTAAACAAGCAGACCGTTTTGCAGCATGTAATCAAATATTTACCAATTTTATACAATAGTCAACATTGCCAAGAATTCCATAAAATTTTAATACGTGCTCTCCAGCGGTCTGGTTTTGTTTATTTTCATCACCAAAAGTTGAAATAATGCAATTGATAAAAATGGACTTGAGTCCATATACAGAGCAACTCTAGCCTCAATTTTTTTTATACGGAATAACCGTAGCTTTCTTCCACACATGAGTAGCAAAATTAAAACTAAACCAACATTCGCTTCGCAATTAAAGACTGTTACTACCTCCACATAATAATTTAAATTTCCTCTCATCCATTCTAAATCATATCCTCTCATCTTCAGCCAACCCCATCCCTCTCAACATCACTTACAGCAAAAGGCCAATGGTTTAATACAAATATTCTCTCGATGCCAATGAGGAAAGAACAGAAAAGAGGCGGCAAAGCTCAAAAAACGTGGACAAATGAGAGAGAAGAAATTGCTTGCTTATAGAAAGAAGACAAAACAGGAAGTGTTTTGTAGGAATAAAGGAACGTGAGCAGCAGAAACAGAGAGGGCAAGATATAGTATTATATTGGATGTGTTGAGCTCTGTGGAGTATAGGGGTGAATTGGTGGATGGTAAGGTGATGAGGAGGAGGAGGGAAGGCTAAGTTGCTAATTAGAGCCAGATTAAACGCTTGTCTGGGGAGCCATTTTCCTTGCCTCTCCTCCACTGGGGTAGGCGGACTGGGGGTTGAGGCAGTTTGAATTAGGCTAGGAGGGGTAGCTAGAGGAGAAATCTCCTAACTTGGTGGGGATGAGAGGAGAAAACTAAGTCGAGAGGGGGATCACTGGAGAAGCAAACTGTGGGTGATTCAAGGGGCACGGGAGGGCTTAATGAAAAGCGTTTGCCCCGTAAAAGTTAAGATTAATTGGCGCTTGGGGGGTGGTTACCGCGGTAATCAGCTTGGTCCAGTGGTTTTCATACCTATCTTTCGAAATACCAATAAATTTAGAGTCTTTTTATACTTTTCTCTGATATTAGAACAATCTTATATATAACTAGAAATTGTCAAAATGTGCTCCAATGAATATTGAACTTCAAAACTTTTAAATTTTATTATTCGCTAATCAAATATACTTTGGGGGCTTCCATAAAGGATGTCACAGTTTTTTTGGGTGAATTTTTGACCCTTCCCCACCATTGTCATATTTTGACAATGAGATCCTGTGAAATTGTCACAGACTGTCACAATTCGGCTACCCCCCACCCCTAAAACTTTTGCATGCCTATGGCCTAAAATTAATATATA
>NC_046658.1:66062321-66096803 GCF_010883055.1 Belonocnema kinseyi | reverse complement strand
ATATATAATTTATAAATAAAATAAAATATATAATATTCTAAAATTAATTAAGCCATTTTAGGTTTACTATCATTTAAAAAAGTCTATAAATAAGGATTGGTTAAAGATATGGAAGGAAAGTAATAGTTTAACTTTGTATAACTTTAAATAAGTCGATAATTATTTACTTTAGAATTAAACAAATTAACTTTTTTAAAAAAAGTCAGAATGCCATTTTCCTATAAGCCAATATTTTCAATGTGAATACATTATCAGACATTATTTTCTCGGCAACACCATTTTTATTGTTATCATTCATATGAGAAAGAAAATAACTCCTAATTTTAAAATAATCTCAGTTTTAGTGAAAAAATTTCAACAATATTATTTTTAGCCGTTAAGAACATTTTTGTCCAAAGAAAAATGTAGTCAGTTCAATTTTTTGTAGGACTAACCTATTTACAGCTCGTCTAGGGTGCTACAATGACATCAAATCCTGCAATACTCTGAAGCTATTACTTGACCGATTAGTCTCACAGAAAAAGTCCTTAAAACTAGACAGTGTTTTAATAACTTTATGCGCATTATACATATGATTTCGATTACTTTATTTACGCTAAATCCAAAAACTATATTGTTTTTTTAATATCTTTAACGTTTCACGAGGGGACCCATTCATTTTTCGGAACGGATAAAATTTAAGAAAGGTAAAATTTCAGAATGGGTTATAATACATAATGATAAAATTTAGGAATACCAAAAATTCGGAAAAAGGAATAAATCAGAAATCCAAAACTTTGAATAGTGTTTATTCGGAAACCAAAGAAGCGGAAAAGTAAATTGAACAGTAAATTTGAATAGCATATCATAATAAATTTATGTTATCCGTCATTTCAATTTTTTTTACGAAAAAATCATTATTTTTTATCATTATATAATTTAAAAATAATTTTCAACGCACAACATAAATTTATTATGATATGGTAGTTAAATTCACTGTGATAAACATTTGTTTGCTACCATAATTAAAAAATTATACACCTGCTAAGAGGTATATTAATTAACAATTCCGAATTTTTCTACTTTCCGAATTTATCTTCTCCGTATATTCACATATTCCTAATTTTTCACCCTCCTAATTTTAACGCTTCTGAATTTTTACCCATTCCGCTTCTTTGGTTTCCGAAATAATACCTTTAAGAGTTTTGGATTTCCGACTTATTGCTCTTTCCGACTTTTTGCTATTCCTAGGTTTTACCATTATGTATTATAACCAATTTTGAAATTTTACCTTTCTTAATTTTTACCGTTCCGAAAAATGAACGGGTCCCTTCACGAGGTAATAAAAAAACGGTGGAAAACGTGAACAAAAAGAGTCATTTTGAAAAGTTATATTACCTTTTTTTATACAGAAGCGGCCATGCTCTTCGATTTGCAATGCAGAACAATTTTTTTTTAAAGTCTAGTGTTTAAATTGTCCATTTTAATGATACGTGTAAAAGAAACCATCCGATTCTGTAAAGTTGACAATTTGACAGTTTATATTTATTTTTAGCAAACCATTGTAAACGTATTATGTTTGAATTTAATTTCAAAAAGAAAAAGAGAAATAAATAGAATTCGAATACAATGATTTGTCGTGAAAAAAACTGAACAACTTGACGGTCAAGTAAAAATTAGAGATGAGATTCAAATTCAGCAGAAAAAATACTACTTCAGAAATTGCAACATAAATCGCTCATATGATTACGTTTACTCATTATTCCAATCAAATATTTGTTCCAGTGAAAAAGAAATATTTAGTGAAAAGAGACGTTTATATCAAATATGTAATTACACTTTAGAAATAACTCATTAGCACGCTAGTCTCTTAATGAAATAATAATAATAATCTTATAAAATAGTTAGACAAATAGTGAAACTCTGTTTCACAACTATTTCTATTCTATTTCTATTTCAAAACAATGTTTTTATTTCACTTTATTTCGCTGTTTTTATTTCCAACAATCTGCTTTATTTTTCAAAATAAATTTGACAGCTCTCTGAAATCATCACGGCCGTCTTAAAAATCACAAGCCTGCACAAAGAAAAATTTATGTTCACCTTTAATATCTAGATGTTTCAGATTTACATATTGAACAACTAATGGCATAATTATTAATGCGGAAACAAAATATCAGTTATCATCATTTCTCTACAAGTATACATACGACCAAAATGACATTGAACGACATTGACTATAAACTTCATCAAGCGGGCGACAGAGGTTTTGCGTGCTTCCCTGTACGAGTTTAACATGTTGGATGTTTCATTTTGACATAAAAAATAAACTTAAGCCTATTTTTTCAGAAAGAAAATAGACATTACATCTTAATATCTATATATGTTTGACAGTACTATATTATACTTTGAAGATCTACTACTGAACATCCATTTTTCTCCGTGTAATCTATCCTATTATAACTCTTATTAAAACTTTAACTAATTGTGTAACGTAACAAGCAAACTTGATAAATTCTACTTTTAACTTGATAAAGGCGGTCATGGCAACTTTTAAGAGCTGCCGAACGACCCTCGATGTAAACATTAAAAATTGCCCTCGCAACGTTGGTACAAGCAGAAGAATTACCCGATATTATAGAGAAAAGATTATTCTTACTTTTTTACTGTACATGACACAACTTTAATTCAAATAAAATTATCATTTTAGTCTGCAAATCACTTATATGCATACATTTAAATTATGCTTATTTTCAAGTAAATACTATTTTTGTGTAGAACACATTAAATAGATTTTTGAAAAGCAATATTTCTTTGAAACACAGAAGTATAAATTCTTTAGATCAAAACCATTTCCTTGGATTTAAGGTTTTTTTCCACTGTATTTATAGTATTTTATCTGTTGGAATAACTGAATTTATAGATACTCTCTAAATCTGAAACCGGTCACTGAAAGTCAGTGAAAAGTTACTTATTTATTCAGTGAAATAAACACTTTTGAGAGTTGGCAGGACTGTACCATGTCAAATTTGCAGTCATAATAAAATAATATTTTAGTAGATTCAATCAAATAATCATAGTAGAAACTTAAACCCCATAAATATGATCTAATATTAAAAAAAGCAAAGCTCTTGATGCTTTTAAATGACATATAACCTCACATATCACTTCACTGTCAAAATTGTACTTCCATGTACACACATGTTAACTAGACACCTCTTATACGAGTTAGAGTATATTTTTCCCGCACTTATTTAAGCAGATTTACAACCCGAAAATTAAAAAAATTATTTACTAAGGAATTCCTTTTGCTACTTAGGTAAAAGAGTAACAACAGCGCTAAAGTTTAACACGTAGAGGTTATGTTTCACATGATTTACGCTGGTGTTACTTAACTGATTAGTGAATAAGTCCGAAATCACTTATTAATCAATTAAATAACTAAATACTATTTCAATCAGTGAATTATTCACTGATTCATATTTAGAGAGTTAAGTAATTGGTAATCACTGAAAAGTTACATTGCAATAGACTAGAGTAATAAATATTTGAGGGACTATGAAATTGAAATAGTTCGTGCATCAATAGAGATACTTTTTGTCGAGATGGTTGAGAACTCCTAGAATGGGAGGTTAATTTGGCGACACCTAGTTTCATTAACAAGCCCATTAAAAGTAATGGCTGACGAGGGGTGAAGTCGGTGCGACGGTCCCATAGAGGCTGGGAGACTCTAATTACGCAAGAGGACTTTCATGGCGACTAAGGGTGCCCCAGTGGAGGGACTGTACAATGGGGCGGTCCCGGAATGCAATAATATCCTTTAAGCGGCGAAACTAGCGTAATTGTTTTCAACAAAGTACTCGAAATTCTTCCAGCTCGAACATAAAAGAACACTTTTCTCTATTTTTATAAACCCGTACGTCTGGAAATGAAACTTTGTATGAAATTGCTGTGAAATTTCAAAAAAAAAATTCTTAAAAAAGAAGTTTTAATTGTACTACCAAGTATTCTATTTTTCCAAAACATAGGATTGAAAATTGTCTTGTGTTTATTTTAAAAACATTTATTTTTTATTTAAATTCGTTTATTTAAAGTAATTGCTTCAGTAAGTTTGTTTGTCTATTTATTTTCAGTTTGTTCTACTAAAATTGTTCGAAAATGTTACGCTCAACTAATAGGAACAGTTTCTCGAAATGTGTACAATAAATATCGCTATCAAAGTCCGTGTTTATCAAAATTGATGTGAGGCAAATCGACGATAAAGAATATTGTATTTGGACTCGTCAAAATTATATTTTTGGGATTTCATAAAAAACATCTTACTTGTGTGATAATTGATATTGCGATGACATATATCTAATCTGGTAATTAGAGGACTTATTAACGTATCACATCGGTCTGAGAACGAAAAAGATTGGATCTGCTGTCGCGTAATAAAACGCAAGTAAAGCCTTAAATCGATATTTTCTGAAGAAGCTCACTTTTATGGCATAAAATTGTTTATAAATAAAGGTGCACATTTTCGTTCTGTGCAAAGAGATTGATAAAAGAGAGTAATACTTTTCATGCATCTTAAGATTAGATCAAAAACATATCTTATCTAATAATAATTGGAACCTGCAATTGAATCCACAATTAAATACACTAATTAAATATCAACCGTTTCTATCTTCAGTGAGCCTAGATACCTCGAATTATTTTCGTATTCTCTTGAAATTTCATTTACCTAATTAATTATATTCTCTTTTAGGCTCAACATAATTTCTGATACAAAATCATTTTTTTCACACTTGTTCACACTTGTACAAAATATCATTTCACAGTGATAAAGAATTTGAATGGATAGGGAATGTATGTTTAAATGCCTACCAAGAAGATATGAGATTATGTACCAGACGTGCTTTGATTCTTAAAAAAACACTTGTCTTCATTTTATTTACTTACACGGTATGCAACGATCACAAAACTTTTAGAAGTGATCCATCATTATCCACGACATTTTCTCGAGTGCTGCCGTTTCCGAAAAGATGAAAAAGGATTGTCGCCCCTTATCTTTTATTTACTATTACGAGATTACCTCTCTAAATGTGAACTTAACACTACCTAATGTTTTGGTTCAGCCGAAGATCTCAGGTACCGGTGTTCATTCTATATCTTAAAAGATAGAAGAATTTAATGGAAAATTATACTTTGATATTCTTAAATATTCTATTTTAATATAAAATTATTACAATTAGTATAGTCATTATGAATTTGTCTTTTTAAAAATTTTAGATTGTGAATAAAAGTAGGTCAAGGTGATTACAAAATGTGATATAAAAGATCGGTACATAATCGTTTGAATCCAAGAGACGACTAATCGGAAGATAACTCAAATCCTATTACAAATTAAAAATCCATTGAGTAAAACCAGTCCATATCTCTATGGCACGTTAAAAATGATGAATTACGACTGATACATGATAATTATTCCATGATTCTTATGATAAAATAATTATAATTACTAAAATAGTTTCCTTACACATACGCGAGAAACCTTGTATTGACACATATTTATTGTAAAAATACAAAAGAAGATTGCTACATGTCCAATCTGCAATTGTAAACTTTGAAGGCGTCTACATAAACTTCTTTAAATTTGGAAGGCATTGTGTTTTGTATGCTTAATTTGGACTATTACAAAAAAATAATAATTTCATTTTTTAATAGTTAGTAAAATTTCTTAAGCCTTAGTTAAAAAATTTACTTTCTTCACTTTTCATTCCTCAAATCCAAAACATACGCATTTATTTAAAAGATATCCCGAGGAATTGATAACTCGATGAAAGGTGTGTACACTGAATTTTTGTGACTTCAATGATTCAAGATTAAATGCTCACTGAAACTGTTTAAGTTTGTAGGATTAAAAATAAAATTTGATTAATTTTTATAGCTGTTATTTTAAAAATGTACATATAAACTGAAATTTATTCAGTTTTGGAGGTGATTAGTTGTGAAAAAAAAATTATAAACACTGCAAATTGAAATTTCATATACTAGAATTTTGAACGGCTTGAATTTTAAATTACACTATATTGGATGCATGAATTTGTTAGATTACATTACTTTTGCAAGTTTTTAGTTTAAAATTGTAGATTTTTTTATTTGCAGAACTTCGAAAGACATCATTACATTTATTTATTATTTCGATTTAAAATTTGATTTAACGGCCTGGTAAAAAAACTTTCTCATTACAATACTCCCGCTTTGCGCTTGATTTCTTATATGTGTTTATATAATTCTCCAATAAATGATGCAATCAAAATAATTTATTGTATATATAGTTATACACACATGTGTAAATATTTCTTGATCTCACTTTGCCTTAATCTTCATTAAAATGACTTTTAGTTTATTTTACGAGAATAACAGAGTACATATAGTGTTTAATTCATTATTAATTTGTTCTAAAACAAGAATTTTTTCTGTTAAATTATTTGATAAGTATTAATTTGTTTCATACACTGAAAATTCAAATTTTCGATTTCACAATAAAAGTTTCGATTTAGCCGGGAAAATTAAAAGATTATTTAAGATCAATTATTTTTCTTTTTGACATTTTTTTCGTATCACGCACAATTTTTTTGACAAATAGAATTTTTTCAAGTGCATAATCACGATCATGATAAAAAATGGTATTAAATAAATTTGTAGCTTTTTTGAGGTGAATAATTTCTATCCTAAATTTATTATTTTATGTCTTTTTTTGGCAAAATGGAATTTTAGATGTTTTTCAAGCGTTATCAGGATTTTTACAAGAAATATATGTCTTCCTCAAAAATAGTCTATAGCCAGACAGTCATGTTTCTGAAAATCTCCTTTTCTAACTCAGGGGCTCTCAAAACATTGGTATTTGATGAAAACTGAAAAAGTTAAAATTTACGTAAAACTAATCCCTTCTCATTAAACTTAATTTAATATCAATTAAATTTTAAACTATGATAAATTGCAATTCTGAAGGAATATGTGCTAAATTTCACTTGTCTTCCCTTAAATCAATTGAGATAAGCTACTCAAGATTAATTTAAACAAAATCTTTTTACTCATAAATTATTATCGTATAGATAAGGAGTGTGTATTCAACAAAAACTCGAAGAAAATTATCCCACATCTTTCCAAATTTGACTTTAATCTATAACTTTCCCCTTATCTAAATGAATGCCACAATAAAGGTTGTAATCCGGTTTCACATCCGGAAGTCTCTGACTCTGACACGAAATTGTGTTCTTTCCCCTTTCTCTCTCGCCCTCTCTTAATCCAGTTATCTCTCTCCTGATGCGCTGATATCGCTATTGCAGCTCTCGAGCTGCCTAACTCTACATTCTCAGAACAGAAGAGAATAGAACTAAGTGCATTTGATACCTTGCTCATCCTGGTCGCAACTGCTATACCTTTACCCCCATTGGTCAGATTCCTGGGGCGGCGCGCGTCGATAGGGTAGCGGGGATCCCACTACTGGCGAGATTTCACCCTCGATTCAGACTCTTCTTCTCATCTCACTCAGAACAACATTCCACTCCTGATTCTCTCTTTCTCGGCAGCACGGGATGTCGGTCACTCATGAGAATTCACGGGGGCGTGGTTTGATCATCGGGTGCATCGTGGGGGTGTTTGAGTCGTAGGCGGAGCGCAAGCTACGATTAAATCGAGAGCTACGATGTTGAAGGATTTTTGGAACGCTCGGACAAACACGCGGTGCCGATGATTTCATTTTGTGTCGCGACGTCGAACTATTAACTTGTTCTTCCCGATTGATGACAATTCACTGGTGATTCATCGTTGGAAACTTGGTTCAATGGTTACATAGTTTTTTTTTTTACAGTTGAGGCAGTGATTGTGCAAGGTGATCCTCATCCTCCCTTTATCAATTCATAATTTCAAACTCTTCCCTCAATGTTTTCCCCTTAATTATTGATTATTTATTGATATCCCAGCTGTTACTTTAATTATAAGTGAAAATAAACTCGTGAGTGATATTTTAAATCAAAGGATGCGCTAAAATCGTCCCAATGGCTGCCATGCACTACAACGCTCAGATGATCTCTGAGGAATTGCAGCACACAAGACACCTCTACAGTATCCAGCACAGACTCCAAGATCCCGGTTCGTCCCCAAAGTCCGAGGGACCAAAATCCCCTCAGGAAATCAACTTTGCAAGATCCCCAGGTCTAGAAGACAAGCCAAGAATCATTAGGTATTCAGAAAATCAAGAAACAGGATTACCCATACAAAAAATGTTTGCTGAAAACCGAAATATCTTCCCAGAAGAAACAATGAAATTCATGGAGGATATTTCTGTAACTAGATTTCGTGATCCCTCGCCAGGAAGCTTTCCTCCGAATCAACAACACAACACTGGGAAGACATCGTTCTGCATCGATGCTCTTCTGGGAAGAGTTACTTCTAAAAATGATCATCAGAAGTCCAGAAATCACAGAGTAGGCGTTGAGATACTTGATGACGAAAAAGAAACAAATCTCCAGAATCCAGAGAGTGAGAGAAGAATTTTGGGTAATCCTTTACATCAATTTCAACAGCATATTGTCAGATCGGAAGATGATGATATGAGGAACAGAAGACGGGATGCTGATCGTCGTCAATTCACGATTATGAGAAATGATTCGACTTCTAGAAATCAGTTTCGGTCCATTCCGGATGATGGGGATAATAGTGGAAGGTACAGGAACAATAGAGTGGACGATGATGAGGCCTCTGTGGATGTGGATGCTGAGGTTGATCCTTCCAGAACAGGAAGTGCCAGTCCGGGAAGCAATACTAGTCGGAGTCCAGCTTCTAGCCCACCTATTTCGCCGGGTTCGGAAGACCCTACGGGGAATGTGATTTTGGGTCATCAGAATTTAGCTGGGAATCCTTATGGCGTGGGTGCGGGAGTGGTGAGACAAAATCAGGGATTGTTGTTACATCCTGGAGGTCCTCTTATCCATCCTGGGGGATTGTATTATCATCCGGCCAGTGGCAGCGCGTTTCACTCGATCCACAAAGAGGGACAGCCCGTGGGCCATCCTCAAGCCGGCGGCCAACATCCTCAGCATCACCTTCATCCTCTTCAGCTCGAGTGGTTAGCGAGAACCGGTATGCTGTATCCGAGGCTGCCTGCTGATCTCGCTGGTGAGTGTTTGATTTTATTTATTATTCTGTTAGATTACAATAGTGTGATTCTTTGACGGCGGTAGGTTTTATTATTTGTTGTATTTCCAGGAAGATTGTTTCATTTTTTTTTTATTTTGTAGACTGGGGTGAATGTGGTACAATGAATGGTTAGGAGTGGATAATTTTTGTTCATATATAAGTACGCTTATTTTTTGCAACTACAATTTATTTTATGATAAAGATTACAAAAATGTATATACCAGTTCATTTAAATTCTAGTCAGTTAGTAAAGAAATTTATATAGTCTTAACTCCATGAGTATGAATTTACACCCTTGTTTGCCACCTACACTAGGAAAACATTGTTCTGGTTCCCCCAGAATTTCAACTTCAGAAACATCTCTCTAATTAATATTTACTTATCAATGGACCTTATCTCCTAAATCTGCGATATACAACAATGATCCACTGATCAGTATCTTAATTTTTTAATTAACTTGCTCGCAAAATACAATTACGTTCTACTTCCTAGATCAAAATATTTACTGTAAGTAAGTCAGAAAATCCATCGCTGCTCATTTTTCTTCTTCAGCAAATTTCGCTCTTATTCAATTGATATAGAAAGACTGCATGTCCAATTTTCACCTCACCTCTCAAGATACCAAAATTATGATTGATTTTTATAACAACCTCTCATATGTTTGTCTAAGACAAACATTTTCCTGATAGTGGAGAGTCACCTTTTTTTCTCTTTTTTTATCATCTGCCTGACCTTTAGACTTAATTTAAAAGATAGTATACACCATGAGATATAGGTAGAGGATTCTAATTTTTTAAATAGAATGTTGATACTAATTCAAGAATTTCTTATTTTGAAAAAAAAAACAGAAATTTTAAAGGTATTTAGAATTTTAGACAAAAATGGACATTCTTATACTGCAAGAAGGTTATTACCAATATTATAAAGAATAAATGATTTTTTAAATATGATTGATAACAAGCATATCTCGATTTATTCAGGGTGAATACATAATGGTTTTACTTAAATATATCTCACTCCGGAAATTTTCTATTTAATGTTATTACTATAAAAATTCAGATCATATCGCAACGTTAATCTCGATGATTCAAAATCTTCAAGTCCACTTGATAAATTAATAAATTGACACAGCTACGAGCAATTTAAAAAGAAACTAAGTGCGTGATAAGAGGCGATCAGGCTGATTATTATCTTATGGGCAATAAATTGCTTTAATGTACGTGTAATTGCTCTCATAAATGATTTCTCAGAGGAAACTGGACAAACCGTTCTTCACAAGTCGTAAATAATAAAAAAAAATTGATTAAAAAAAAAACCTTTAAAAATCCATGATTGTCACCATGTAATCGTTCCTTCATCCGGAGAAATGTCCTTCAAAACATTGAGTTTACACATCACCGGAAGTAGCGATAAAATGTAGGATAAGCTCAAACGATTTTTCACAACGGAAAAACTGTTATAGATATGGCTCCATTGGAAATGTGAAATGAGTCTCTGAGTATATTTCATCCTGATCCGTTTCAAATGTTTTTTTCAAATTATATAATATTGCTTTGGATTATGAAATTATATTTGATTGCCATATAATGTATCTGCTCGCAATATTTTATTTGAAAAAAAAATCTATTGGAAATTCTTACTTGTTACATTATGAACAAAATAAAAATTGATTAATTGACAATAGATGGAATTTTATTTTTTAATATATGTTCAGCGGCTATTATACTGCTGCAATTAAATTTTAAATGTGTCAAATTTAGTTTGATTTCAGAGTTTAAAAGCCGAAATTTTAAATAAAATTTAATTGTAAGATGATCCATAGGGAATTTTTCAATTTGCTGTATTTTAAATTGAATTTAAAAATTTTTAAATAATAGAACTTATAATAGTTAAAATTTTACATTATTGTATATCAAGCTTATGTGAGAATTGACAAGGTTTGAAAATTTAAATATCAATTATTAAAATTGAAGAAATGAAAATTACAGATCTTTCGATTGGAAAGCCGGTTTTTGAATTTTTATATTCTAACGCGAAATTAAAAATTGAGCCGTGTTGAAAGTTCGTATTCCAATTTTTTCAAGATCCTAATAATGCAATGCGAAATTAAATTTAAGCTTTGTTTATAATTTGCAAAACCTTAAAAATCTTAAGAACAAATTTCCTAAAATGGAAGATACTGCAACAATTTCAAATTTGTCCTTACTTGTGATTTATTCAAAGTTGATAGTTTTTTCCTAAGGTTTTCAAAATACTAATTTTCTTTTGAATTAATTTTCGATGGTAATTCTAACATTTTTATTATTAGGTGTGTCAAAAGCGGAGAAAATACAATGTTGATAATAGTGTAGAAGTTTATCTGAAATCGATTTGAGTGATGAAGCCTTGTTCAATTTAAAGGTATAATAATTTTCATAATTGATTAATGGTTGATTTTAAAGATTCAATTATAAATTGCACAATATGCAGCGCTTCGCTTCAAAAATTTTACTTTCGATTCGTTCAAAGAAAAGTTGTTCGCCTTCGAATATTATAGATTGTTTAATTTAAAACTTTACAATTTAGGCTTAAAATTTTAAGCTCAAAACTTGAAACTTGCAATTATTTTTTATTCGTTTTAATTATTATAATGTGTTAATTAGAATTTGTAGCTACTTAGCTCTTTGAATCTAGTTCGAATTTGAAGATTAGTGGATGCTATTTTGAAATTTAACTTCGAAAGTTTTTTCCTGTAATACGGTTTTTGCATGAGTTTTAGATAACATATTTCTTAAGTAGTATATACAATTATGAAAATTGCAATACAATCAATAAAAATGTTGAATACTTCGATTATAATATTTTTTTAAATTGTCCAAAAAGTACAACTGCTAAATGTAACTAAATCTAACCAAATTATACACCATTAAACTTGACAAACCCAGTCTTTGATGTATAATGTTGGGCATTTTTAATATACGCTTTAGGCTCTTTCTGAGTTTTTTTTATATATAACGCCATGTAAGTATATATGTTATGTTCACTGTTTACGCTGCAATCACCAGCGGCCATATTAGTTTTATTTCTTCATCAACCGAGCTACTCAGATGATGTATACTTCCAATTACGATCCCAATCAGAAAAGCCTTATTTTATAAAAAAAAATAATGATAAATGTATACTTTTTATTCAGGAAACAAAATTTCACTCATTCATAGAAAAAGTTTTAAGTAATTATAATCAGTTTCTAATTGCCTGTTAATTGTATGAGGAAAGAAATATATTTAAGAATATGCAAGAACCCAATTGCTCAAATTTTCACGCACAAAATTCTTATGTTTACAGTTATGAATACTTTATACTTCAAATTCCTTCATTTTTAATTTTTCAATTTCTTTTTAAATTTCGAGGATATTATTTTATTTTCAAATAAAATCATTCATGTTATTATTATTTTATTTTGGTTGTGTCTAGGTTCCCAAAATTCTATGAGCATAAAACAAATATTTTTTGTGAGCCCAGGGAAACTAGAAAGGGCGGCTAGGTTCATCGAATTTTTGTAAGTGTACATCAAATATTTTGGTGTGTCTGAACACTTCTTTTTATTGTTATAATCGTAAAAATTAAAAAATACATGATGATTTTTCAAAAAATCCTTACAAATTAATTTCTTATTAAGGGCAGGAATACACTTATAGTAATAGTTAGTGGGAAAGCTGGCAAGCAAGTGCTTTTATCTGGTTAAGCCGTAATCTTGCGTAGGTTGATAGGTGTTATGTTAGCTCTTGACAGCTAATACTAACTATTAGCCTCAAAGTGAGGTTGCTTCGAAAGACAGATTGCCTGACTGGTGAATAGATAGGATACTATTGACATGCCTAATGCACCTACTGCTTGGCCATATTGGTTGGTTACTTGGATTTCTAGACGTCGATATTTGATAAGTCCCCTTCCAACCACTTCCAGCGAACTTTGGTTTCCAACGATTATTTATACAACGGTGACGAACGATAAAAAAATCTACAATTCAATTTTAGGTTCAACGATCTAAAATTAAGGCACATATAACACCCATATACTTTTTTTCATGAACGGAGACCAAATGTTTGAAAATTTCTAACATTAAAAAATACGGTTTAGAAAAGCGAATATTACAATTATATTACAATTATATTGAAACTAGTTACGAAGTTTTTGAAGCACCGTAGGTTCATCTTCAAAATTCTTTTTGAGTTAAACATAATTTTATCTATTCAATAATTTGTAATAATAGATTGAAAAGTGACAAAATATTAATAAGAAATATCGATTTATTAAAAGAAACGTATTATGGCCTCTTATGGCGAAATACGTAGTGAGACATCAGAAGCTTTCAAGGTAAAAAGAAATGTGTGCATGTGTCAGTTTGACAACAACAATAAAAATTACTAATTTTCAACGTTTATAGGCCAAAAGAGCTCACTGGGTGAAATCGAAAGATGGCATTCTCATCTCAAAGACGTGAACTTGCCTTTATGATTTGAAGCAAAAAGTAGTAAAATCATGAAATTTTCCGTTTTGCAGTGACTTTTGTCAACAGAAATACCTCTATAATGTAAGAATCTAAATCTAATATATTTGTGCTAAAATGAAAATTAATTGTTGAGGTTCAAGCTTTTACATCGTTGATTCGAACCCGATTCTAGCTCAAGCATAAAAAGAAGTTTGCACAATGCTTATTGAAATAAGCTAATTTTTCACTCGGAATACATTTTTGATTCAAAAGAGGTAAAGGCACTCTATATCCTCTATAATATATCCTATATATATATATATATATATATATCTATATATCCTCTATATTCTTGAGTTTTACTCATGTCTCCTTTAAAGCTCCATATTTTCCGTAGAATTTTTAAATTCTCTTTTAACGTTCTAAAATTCTAACTCACAAAATATGTGGCGTCGTTGCCTCGACGCCTGCGCTCTCGTGACAGATACTTTGTTGTTTTCTCTAAAATTCCATCACCATAGTTTGTGAAAGCAACAGTTTAATTGGTTTTAAATAATACATATTAAAGTGATAACATCGAAATGGCTTTAAGCGGAAAGAATTTTGCCCGAATCCGGTGGCTGAAAGCAAAAGGAAAAATGCAAACCAACGCTAAGATTTTTAAGATAGTTATAAAGAACCCAAATACCCCCCCCCCCCCCCCCCCCCCCAAGGTATTAAACACACTAGAAGAAACGTCAAAAAAAAAGTAAGAAAGATTCAAATCTTTTGCACTCAGTTTTCTCTGTATCACAAAAATAACTGCAAATTAGTTACCACATATTCTGAAGAAATAGATTTTCCTTTTACACACTTTTCTTTTGAATTGAAGAATCACGAAATTGAATGATTTCACATTAAGAATGTATAAAATAGGAAAATGTCAAAACCTTAAAAATAGGATATTATAACATTAGATAATTGAAAATTATTTAAACTTAAAAGCGTTCAAAATTAAATAATTAAAAATTTCAAACTTCGGAATTTGAATAATTATAAGTTCAAAGCGATCAAGATTTGACAGTTTAATATTTAAAACTAAATTGATTCTTTCAAAGTTGAAGCTTCTAAAATTCTACAGTTTAAAATTCTTATCACAGAACGAAATTATAATTTGAACTTCAAGCCAATTTGGCGAATTGCTATAGAATCAATGAATTAATTAAATTATACTAAACAAGCTTTCAAACTAAATAATAATTAAAAATGGAAAACATTAAGAAGGAAAAAAAAATTCCACTCTAGAACCTTGCAACTTGAAGAATTCGAACTTCATTTTAAACTGACAGAATTTATATTCACCAGAAATTGAGATATTAAAACTTTTTTATGATCAAAGCCTTTAAAATTTCAATTATTTGTGTTAAATTCAAATCACATAAAAACTAATAATTTTTTAATTGATAATTAAACTTTCCCAAATTCAACCAATTTTCTTTAAATTTTGAAAACATGAAAAAAAGTATAATTTTCTGTAAAAAAGAACATATTTCGTTCTCGCGAAATTCTGCGATTTCAAGTGTGGGTCCCTGTTAATCTCAAATGGATTCCGTCAGCAATGATTGTTATTCGTACGTTACTCTCCAAAAAAACCAACGTTGATAACAGTTTACTTGTAACCACTATTAATAAGATCGCCAATGGTTACAAATATATACTAAAGATTTTGCTGTAACATATACTTAAAATAAAAAATGGTTTCTTCACAATGTCATATTTTTAAACCAATTTATTTCTATATGTCGAGGGGTCGATTACTCCAATATTCCTGATACATTCACTAAATATTCCCATACACGTACTCTTTCAATATTCTTGGTATTCATGATATTCTTTAGAATGTCGAATATTTTTGATATTCCAAAATATTCCAAAGTATCTCGCAATATTCACAAATATTCTGTCATATTCCTCAATTTCCCTTTGCGATCAACAAATTTTTGAAGATTCCAAATGATTTTAAATGATTTTTAAAGATGTCAAGAAATTTCAAAAGAGTTTATGTATTATTGTGAAATTACAAAATATGTTCAAGTGTTTAAAAGGATTTTAATCAATTTCAAAATAATCTAACGGAATTTAAAAATTCTGTTAAATTAAAAAAGATTAAAGCATATAAATGAATTTCAAAAGATTTCAAGTAATTTTAAAGAATTTTAGAAGAATTCCAAAAAGTAAAAGAATTTTCAAGGCATTTTAAAGACTTTAAAATCTTTTTTATGAGCTCAAGAGATTTTAAATGATTTTAAGGGGTTTTGTGGCATTTCAATCGATTTAATATAGTTTCAAAAGTATGTAAAGGAATTTAAAATATAACAAAGCATTAAAATTTTTTTTTTTTAATTCAAAAAAGTTTACGGATCTTCATGCAATTTAAAAATATTTTTATGTATTTGAAGAGATTTTCAAGGGATTTAACGGAACTTATTTGATTTAAAAAAATTTTAAATTTATAATCGAATTTCAAAATATTTCGAATTATTTAAAAGACTTCAAGATATTTTTAATGTGTTTAAGGGATTTTAAGTAATTTTGAAAAATTGGTAAGGAATTTCGGTAGAATTTAAATGAGTTTTAAGATTTTAAAGTAATTTTAAAATATAAATAATGTTCTTGAATTCTTTACAGTCTGTTAAATCTTTTGAAATCTTCGGAAATTGGTGGAAATCCTTAAAAATCTATTAAATTTCTGAAAATATATATTGAACCTTTTTAAATATTTTAAAATATCTTGAAATATTTTTGAATTTAGTTTAAATCTTGTTTAAGCACCCGCGGCGAATAAAAACTTTCATAGCGTGAGATTATTACTAGTCTAGTGATTGTGTAATAGTAACGTCTTTCAAATTTGGAAAATCATCAATTTTAAATACAATTTTGAAAATAATAGTGAAATTCCAAACTTCTAACTCTATAATTAGATCTTTATAATGTTATCAATTTCAATAAATAAAATTAGCAATTACATGTGACTAATCAATATTATTTTGAAACTAATTTATCTAACTAGAAAAAAATGAACGGAATTTTACCAACAATTGTAATATACTTCCAACGAACTGCTGTAGAATTCCTAACTGTTTTTTCCCTGAACATAAAATGAAATTACCATCACAAATAGCAAAGATAGATGAGTTAAAATAGATCCATGGTACCACGAGTTTTTGGGAGTTGATAGGGGTGGGTGAGAGAGTTGAGGGGGTGGTGCGTCACGGTGAATTTCACGCAAAAAAAAGCAGTGGCCGCGTTGTCAGGCCAATCAGTCGAGGGCTTTTATCGAACAAATTGGTCAGTGAACGAATGGACTGAACGCGATGATGGGTAGAGGAAAGCGGGGTTGGTTGGGTATCGAAAACGACGAATGACCGGAGGTGTGCGGGGTATTTCCTGTCAGATGATCCTGATTGGTAGTTGCTGAGCTATCCACCGTCGGAAATAACAAACAAAAAAAATCAAACACACACCGGTTCCCAGCCAAAAAATACAGTCGATCACAATGAGCTCTGTGTGCATGATAATCCGCGAAACACGACGGGGAATTGTTAAAAATGGCCAACGACGCGCCAGTTTGTAAATAACCGGTGTAGCTGGCTTTTTATTTGAAGAATATTCGCCTGTGGCTCACCCGCACGCGACTCCGTTTTCACTATTTGCAGGGTGTTTTTCCTATCCGCGGGTCATCAAGTTTTGATGGATCGTATTTCATTTTTGTATTATTATTTCTAGAAGTTTTAATTGGAATTCAAATTCAGAAAGATTACAGACACGTTTAAGTTGTAAGAATCCCAAACTATAGGGAAAAAATTTTTTTTCTTTACAAAAATTAAAAGCCCTGAATGATCTGTATAATGGACTTTCATTCCTATTTTAACATTTATAATTTTCTTTATTTTACTACATTTTTGGCTAGAAATCATTTGAGGAAATTGTAAAAATTGTATTCATTAAAAAGTTTTTAGTAACATATAAAAATTTGAACAGGGATTTGTTTAAAAAATCAGAAAACAAATAATATTAAAAAAAATGTTAAAGAAAATTTCTGCCATTCTGATAGAAGTAGTATATCTCTGCAAAAGTTTTTAATTTATAAATGACAGTTTTCTATGAACATATTAGAGTCGCTTTTAAAAATTTAATTATTATTATTATTCAAATATTTTAACAACTAAAATTACAAAAACAGAGTTGTCAGCAATAATATTTTATATTTGAGAAACGAATCACTTAAAAACACATAAAATCACTATCCATTTGTTCACTAAAATATTTTTTTCAAAACAATTATTATTCTAGATTTAACTTTGCGTCAGGACTATGTGGAGCTTCCTATAAAATACTCCTACGAAAAATTACCATGGAATACTCAGCTCAAATGACTAAAATCTTTGTTCTCGTTCTTAAATTTAAAACTCAGGCATGATTGCATTTATTAAGAAATAGCATGCTTTTTAACAATGGTGGCTTATGTAAACCGCGTAAAGGAAAAATTAATTCGTTAACATAAATAATCGCATCAAATTTAATGAATCATTTACACAAAATCCATTTCACTATCGGTAAACCTCAGTTTACCCTACATTTATTTTGTCATTTTTTGGTAATGTGACAGATTTTGAGAAGAATGAGAAAAACTAAAATCAATCATATTCATAGTTTTTCACTTCATATAGTGTCGTTTTGACAGATTAGTTAACTGGATACAAAAAAAAGAAAGTGATTAAATGTAGTTTTTCTTATTTTCCCCGAAATTCGTAAAACCTACAGAAAACTGATTTGCACACAAACATTTTTTTCATATCTAAAACGTGCATTTTTTTCAATGTGTAATATGTTTCGAAATTATTAAAAAAAAAACATTTGAAAAAAATGCAATCAGCCATACACAATTTTTGAATCATTAGCGCTCAAAATCCTGCGGTAGTTTTTTATATAGATACAGTGGAGAACTTTACATGAAGTGTTGACTTTAAGTGAAATTCGGAAGCCATCCATATTTAATATTTATTACCATAGAGTCAGTTTACACTGATTTCGCTGTAGAATAGTTATTAAGAGAGAAATTATTTTATTCAGTCACCTATAAACAAAACAGCCTATTTTCAGATTTGAAATTTGCATTACTTTGTGATAAAATTATACGAGTGACATAAACCTCCAATAAATGTTTTAAAAGCAAAGCTAATCTGTTGTGATCCTACGGTCGAAGCTAATGGAATACGTTCTACCGACAGCGACATTTTCCAACTCCAACCCAAGAAAATGGAAATGTAAATGGAAATCGAGTTACGGATTCCCCTTTAATGGAGGTTGGAATTGCATAGCTATTTTTTCAGACTGAAAGCTTGCTTAAAAGTGGGAATGTAAACCAGTGAACCAAATGAACAACGGAATTATTTGCCATTCTGAATTAAGAGGGCCACAAAGACGGTACTTAAATATTATGATTATACCTGAACGATCTTTTCGAATTTATTTCAAAATAAAAATTCTCAGTATAAAGAACCTTTAGGTCTACGATTTTAAACAACCCGTGCAGAAATTGCCAAATGTTTGCCTTATTTCCGATTTGGGCCAGATCAGGCACACAATTTTGTGGTTGTTAAATTTGGCCTCGTCTAGACCCCGACTTAACAGCCAAGCTTACCAGTAGATGGCGCTCCATTAATTTCGGGGACTAAAGTGGGTTAACTCCAAATCTCCCAAGTTTCAACGTAAAGTGTCAAGCGTCAAAAATATTTCCATTATTATTTGAGAAAGTGACAAAATAAGTGGGAAAAATTCCAAAAGTGAGCACAAGACGAATGCGTAGGTATAATACACTTCTAAATATTCCTGAATTACGTGTTGAAGACTATAATAAGTAAATTTATTAGGAATGTTAAGATGAAACCTAACCTCGAAATGAGGTTATTTATTTATACTTTATTTGATACTTTCCACAATTAGGTTCAATATAGAAATTGAAAGCAACTTCAATTTAGAAATTAAAACCAAAAATATATTGCAAAATACTTAAATGGTTTATCATACACAAATGCTGGCTGTTATGTTGCGTCGTTTGACTGTTTCCGTTTGCTTGAAAAAAAGTGGCATACTCCAATTTTTTCATATCGCGATCTGTTAGGTAACCTGATATTTATATTCTCCAATTTCAGTTAAGGAGGTGATATATTCGATTTTAATATTATTTTATTTAAGAATCCCTTTTAATTAGGAATAAGAAAAATAAATTAATATGGGCCCGATCGGTGCCAGGTATGGTTATCTCTGGGCGCAGCGCTTGGGCCCCAATCGGGCATCGCGTTTCATTTCGGGTCTGGCCCCATCTAGATAGCCTGATTTGGGCCAAATTCTGCCCGATCTGGCCCCGATCAGATCCAAATTGGAATTTCTGCACGGGAAGTAATATAAGGCCCGAAAAGAACAAATTTTGTGTTTTGGAAAAACACCACTTTCACGTCTGAAAATAACGGTTAATCAAGCCGGAATAAATTAAAACAATTAAATAAATTAACCCGGTGAAGAAAATGTTTACGAAAAACTACAAAGTTCTAGAAAACAATGTCATGGTTTTCCATAGTTTTGTTTTTTAATAAATACATGAATTCAAAAGCTTTGCTAATATGTAACTACAGTGAGATAGGATGGGTCCCGAGGGATAGGTTAAGTCATATATAGGAGAGGAGGGGTTCAAATGATAGAAGGTCCCGAGGGAAAATTACGACGGACGGACGGACACCTGACCGGAACTATAAGGTGATTAGCCCGGAGCTACTAAATCCTAAAAATGTACAATCTCTAATCTATATTTTTCTATACAATCTTATATAAAGACACCATTTCCCTAAGACGTTGTAGTCTCTTGCTTCCCAGCTTATCTTATAAAATAAACAACAAAAGTTGATTATTCAAAATAATATAAGGATTAATGGTATTTCTTGAAAATTGGAGACAGTTTTCGTTTTCATGGATCGTTTTGTGTCCTGGGGAAATAACGATGGAGAAGAGATGGCCTGAAGTCTGCCAACAAAAGGGGATGATACTCGAGAGACAGAGCTCGCTGAGGGTTGGTAGATGATTTAATTAGTTAATTGTGCGTCATTCATCCGTCCATTCATCCCCTGTACCCTCCTCGACTAGCAGTTACCTCCACCATCGTCATAGCGTTGCCATAGAAACCCCACAGGCTTATGGATATTCTGGTAAAACCAAATTCTCCATGTCCGAAGAGGAGAAAAAAATAACTACTCAAAGGAAAAATCAGATTCGCAAACAGTCCAAAATAATCTAATAGCGATGCAACTGAAATAATATTATTCCGGTTATTCATGAAAATTAATGTAAAATATATCATAATATCACACATATATTTATATACAAATCATATTGAAAGATTAAATATTTTGTCATCTCAACTTTCTTATTATGATACGAAATTGCACATCTGGAGATAATTTAATTTAGTTCAGCAATTTAGGATCTGTGATTTCCACCCCTTCTGCTGGTTCTCAATGGAAAGTATCATGTGTGAAATGTTGTCAAAGATGGTATCATCACGACATATGGGTCCCCGATTGCAACGATTACTAATATTTGTTGACGATTGACTAGATCCACGTTAATTCGACCACGGTCCTCATGCTACGAGTAATCCGGGTTTCCCTGGATTTTATCGCATTTTTGCAGTAAGCAATAATAATCTATTACATTTTTCCAATGGTCGTTATTTTTAACGATATGAGTAATAAAATTAGGGAATATCACTAGAAATTGAGTCGAGGAGAATTAAAATTAAACATTCGATCGATATTAATGATGACAGATGTAAATATTTTGCTTTCCGATTTTTTGAAATACCATCAACAAGTTAAAAACAAAAACTATTACGAAAAATTATTTTTGATAGATTCATTCTATATACAAAAAAAATAATTATAAGCTTTGTACTTCTTTTCAATGTGTTGAAATTGTTATAATTCGCACATGCTATTTCAAAATATATGACAATGTAAAAGCATAACAAATAACATCAAATTGTGTCTATTGAATCAAACAATATTTAATTCTGTCAGATCAATTACAATAGTCTCTTTTTCTCTCTCTCTGTAAACTGCAAACCTTTGCATCGCGACTGCACGCGCTTATAATGCAAACCGCACATAAACGCGTATCGACACACACATCTATAGCCAACTTTGCATGCAATTATAGATACGTGTGTGTGTAGATTGCATACAGAATGCAGACGTAAAATCGCACACGCGCGCCCATCGGTGGCAGTATACCTCTAGTATAGGTGGTAATGGCGTTTCTGAATTAGCTGCCAGCTAGTTTGGCCGTCCACAAGCAAACAGATCTTGGTTACCCGATGTGTAACATTCCACGTTGCGTTCGCTTCGTACGGGCCAGGTTTACTCCACGCGTTTAGCAGTATACCTCTACGTGTACATAGATATACCTCTCTATATTACATGTGTACATAGTTCAGGACTGGTCACTGATCGAACCACCCCTAATGGACTACTGCTTGCTAGTTTCAATGACATTTCCGATTTACAAAATTAACTTACTACCCTACGCAAGTTCCTTTACGTATTCTATATTTTCTATAGAAATAGGGTCATCTACTATTTTATTTTTTATTTTTATATCTTAAGCATTTTCTCTAAAATCACTGACAATAACAGTATAGTGTGCAACAATTTTTTTTCAAATTAATATTTGAAAAAGAAAAAATGTGCACTTTTCAAATTCCTATTTCTGCCGCGCTCATTCTCCCATCTTGATGTTACGTAGCGCGCCGCCAAAAGCTTGCAAATAAGTATCGTTTTTTCATAAAAGTTGATAGAAAAAACGCTAGAATTAGTGTTTTGTGCCAAAATAGAATACCAACTCTGTCAAAAATGCAAGAAAATTATTTATATCTATACCGACAGGTGAGAAATGAAAAAAATGGTACAAAAATGTTCGGCATGACATGTTTCATGGCATAAAACTTGTAAATGACTGATGTTCAACGTTTTTCTATATACGAGCTGCCGTTTATGAAAAAAGTGAGAGTATGTTTTCTAGATGCAATATTGAATATTCTGTTCTAAATAAATAAATGAAAGTAAATGTTTCAAAGAGTTAACGTCATTGATCCCATTTACTTATTTTTTTGTGTTTACTCTTCGAGTCTCAGCCACTCGTTTAGCATATCCGGGACTACTGGTACCCCATAAAAATAAGCCCTTTTCGCCAAAAACAGTTGATGATTAATTTTTTGGATTGTTTTTATCAAACTGAAAATGTATTTTTTGCAGCTTTGGCGGCGGGTGATGTCATACCACGTGTTTCAAGCTATGGGGGCGCCCACCTTTTTGTTTATAATATCCACATTTGCAGTTGATGTATTATCGCTTTTAAATAAATTATTATAAATTATGAAATTAACAAAATTAAGTTTTTATTTCGTATTTGAATTCTTTAAGAGTCAAAGTTTAGAAAAACCTTAACTATAAAGCAAGAACACAGTGTTTTAATATCCTATTTTCTTTTAAGAGAATATTTTTTTCACCCAAACAGAATTATTTGTTTGTAAGATAAGGTGAATTTGCTGTAAAATGATTTCTTTCAAGACCAATGAAAATCATGTTAACCTTGCATTTAGAAGGAAATTACATTTTTGTCAAGAAACTTTCTTTGGACACAAAAGGACATTTCTTCGAGTGTAAGATTATCTTATAGGAGGCCCTCATTTTTTTGCGAAGGTCTGAGTCTATTCTACAATACGTGTTTCAACTCTTTAATTTATTTTTTCTGAAAGAGATTACACTATATACACATAATAGGTATTAGAACGTTTGGAACAAAAATGGTTACTTCATAATATAGTTCTTAACTGTACTGTAACATCAATTGTAAAACATAGGAACTATTGGACAAAAATACGGAGAGTTACGATTATTACGCGGAATTCAGGTTTCAAAATTCCAGGCCTTTCTGTAGCTACTCCAGGCCAATTTGAAAATAAAATATATATTAAAACTAAGGGTGGAACAGCAGGTCTAGTTGTATTTTTAAAAGTTACTTGTTTTTCATTTGTTCTTTATGAAGTTATTATGCAAAAAATTAAATTAAAAACAAATAGCAAATGACAAAGGAAGTTTTATTGCACCCAGGCACTCTATTTGAGGACATCAAACTATTTGCTAAGTTCATTTATTAATTAATACACATGCGTTTGAAATTTTTCCTTTCCAAATTTTTCAAACCATGAAGTAACAGTTGATGTTCCAATATTGATATTTTCATGATTGATATTAATACTCATTTGATAAAAATGAAATTTTTAGAGAAAGAACGCAGTCGTGAATAATAGTGATCATGAATATTTCAAGGCCTTCAAAATAATACATTATATTTAAACAAACTTCAAAATTCTTTTAATTTAAAATTGAATGTACTTGGGGTTGAACAATTTTGGGCAATTATTAAACTATTAGCGCTAGAAATTGAGTGAATAATTTCGAACTCCAAATGCTTTCAGTTTTCCAAATAATACTCTTAGTTTATTTCAGATCAAAAATCTTGATATTTAACCAGTTTGGAATTGCAAACATTGCCAATATAATAAACAAGAGGTTCTATAGAAGCGTACCCGATTTACCAATTTCTAGAACTGCTGGCCCATGCAGTTTCTCAGGAGAACAGGGCAAAAGCGTTTTCGACTGTCGCCTCGGAAGGGACGCAATCCGCAAGTGCTCAGTCGAGCATATTACGCAATTCCAGGCATACCAATTGAGAACGGCTCAAGTGGCCCTGACTAAGTTTCGAAGGTTCCGATTTACAAGCAAACCAGTACAACAACCCCCGAAACTGCTGTTATATGGGATCTCTTGTGTAGTTTCAAATTCAAATAATAATAAATGCAAGATAATTTTACATTTAAATCCTTCGAAATGACATCTCATCATACCATCTTTTGTTCACTGAAAACAAAATTATTGAACCCAAGAAAATCCGTTTATTTTCTTTGTGCCAGATTTTTTTACTTCTGTTGAGTAAATATTGTTTAGACGCGAAAAAATCATTCTGGACTCAAAGAAATTATTTTTTTGATGATATTTCGTTAATGAAAATGAATATTTCTTTCTAATAAACGTGAAAATTATTATGCCAAAGAAATGCTTTTGGAAACGATTTAATATATCCTTATGTGGGACATGTAATTTAGGTTTCTTTAATTGATAGAAATATTTTGTCCAGATAAATACTTATTAATTTTATTGAGAAAATATTTATCCGATGCTAAGAGGCGACACGATTATTGCAAGTAAATAACGATATACATTTAAAAAATTGTCTTTGAACTTAAATATTTACCTTTTTATTCAAAGAAATCGTATTTTAAATAAAAATCTGCAATTAAGTAATTCAAACAAATATTTCCACGAAATAAGAGGGTGCCATCTGAGGTGGCGAAGTTGGGAAGCTTAAAAATTGCATAAAAATAGTATTCGGAACACCAGCGTCCTCTCCATTAGGGAACCCCTCTATTTGCTTCTGTCGAGATAGCACCTTTTCATTGAGATACGTCGATTTGTTTAAACAAAGGAAGTAAGTTATTTAAAAAAATAACACATAGTTCCAAAAAACTTGTTATTTAACCAAATGTATTTGTTTTTCAGAATTTCCGATTGCGTAAATAGACACAGTTTTCTTTTGCGAATCGATTGATACGAAAATCTCATTTTCGTTGAAAATGCGATATAAGTTTCTTTTTAACTTTAAAGGAAGATTGAGCTTCTAAACAAATGGTCCATTTCAATTTTTGTATCTTAACTATTTAAATTTGTTAAACAATCGTGGTATTTTTGGAGTTCAATTGAATATTTCTTTGTTTTTAAACGACGCTTATTTTTATAAATTGCATTGTGCAATTACATTTTGCTTTATTTGCTTTAATAAGCCTGTACCTTTTTCCTTATTATTGTACCATTAAGCCATGTACCTTTCGGGTTAGGCGTGCCTGACCCGGCGAGGAGGGGAGTAATGTAAGGAAGGAGGTATAGGTTTTTAGATTGATCTAGAATTCTCGTCTTATTCCTTTAAGTAACACGTTCATCCGCAACACTGCTCCAACCCAGGTTGCTGATCAATCTCTCTAGCCATCACATCAAGTGAAGAACCTCACAAAGTCGTCATTTGAGGTTCTCGACTCGGACTCATTAGTATCTAAACTTTTAAATGAGAGAAAACCATTTCTTCGTGTTGAAGAAATATTGTATACAACAGAACGGTATTATGGATTTCAGTTGGAAAAATTATACATAGTGGAAAGTATTATGTATAATTTTTTCCAATATGAATAAACTATATCTAATTTTTCCGCCTGGGAAGTAAAAAGAAATCGAAATTTTTCGTCAAATAAATCATGATTAATTTATAAATAAAGTAAATGGTTTTACAGTAATATTTTATTATAACCGAAACTTTAATCTACATTTTTTTCCTCTGCTGATTCGAGTAATATTTTGTTTCCTATGTAAGATTCCTCTTGGGAATAACAAGTAACAACGCGAATGTTTATGGCGTGATTTGTGGCGGCCTGTGAGCCGAGTTCGGGATTAAATTTGGCCGTTCCGGGTAAGGAAAATAGCCTGATAAAACTTGGCTAACTTCTCGCGTGGCAGGGGTTGTTGGTGGATGGGTGGAAAGTGGATAACTGGCTACATATATACTTGCTAGATTCGTTTAGCTGGTTGTACGGAGGGATAGATTATTCTGGGGCGGGGCAAGTCAAGGGTGGGTGGAGCTTCTGGCACCCCCCCCCACACACGCACACACACTATCACAGTTTACTCACACAGCCCTTTAATCACATACACATTACAATCCATCCATAGACAATACTCTCTGCATTTTCGTATTCACGTTTAGGCATTGTATGTACACCGACATTGTTAACGTATACATTGAGACAATTTCGCACAGTTAGAGACAAATGTGCGCATTTGGACCACACATACATCATTTTAAACCCATACACGTACTTTTAGGTCGTTGTGTATATCCTTGGTCGTTTGCGTTTCACACCCGTACCACACACGGAACCACGAAGCGCGGTTTCAGGAATAATACCTACATACCGATTTAGGACGGGAATTCCAATTTGCAATTCGCTACTGGGTAATTGGTATCCATTAGAGGGTGGCCATTTTCCATTTAGACACACTTGGCTATTTCGTGGAAATTGCATATATCTACTGATTGTCTCCTACTCTCATATACAACTGATTTTTAACTTGTAGCATTGCTATTCCGTGGGAAACATAAATTTATTTCT
The DNA here is from genome assembly GCF_010883055.1 of Belonocnema kinseyi. Classification (NCBI taxonomy): domain Eukaryota; kingdom Metazoa; phylum Arthropoda; class Insecta; order Hymenoptera; family Cynipidae; genus Belonocnema; species Belonocnema kinseyi. The sequence goes on along the minus strand of NC_046658.1, from coordinate 66,069,795 downwards.
TGCAGAGTGGGTACAGAATAATTTTGTAACCATTTTGATTTGATTTCAAGAAAATCCTTTATTAAATTATCTTGTCGATGTTATATCTCAGTTGGTGAACCGCCGAATCTCCGGAATATAATATTTAAATTGTACTGGGGACAACAGCGACCTCAATTTTATTGAAACTTTTAATTTGTTCCGAGATAAAAGATTGTCATTTGAACAGGTCGAGTTATTTGATACGGACCATCAATTTCAAGAATTTATGACTTTATCACTAGTTAGCATTTAAACCAATTATCAAATAAAAAAAAGGTGAAGATGAGGGAGGGATGTCACACATGAATTGCATGGCTGGAAATAAAGCGGAAGGACCATGAAAGCACGTTGTGGCAAACAGTAACAGATGTCGGTAAACAAGGGAGGCGGCTTTACCGAGGGTACAATTACTATTCAGACTTTTATTCAAAATATCCTCGCACTAGCCACGGGGTTCCTGTCGGCGACTCTTAGCTGGTGCGAAGGGTGATCAGATAGAGGGGCAATTTAGCCCCACTACCACACCTCTTTTATCATGATAATTTAATTTATTTGGGTTACCATTAGCCGCTTGAAGCCAAGCGACCCTTAAATCGTTTCGATCATCGCGGCGGTAAACACCACCCATTATATGTACTCAAGGCTCTATGTAACCCTCCATCATAGTTGAACGTTCCACCCCCTTGAGACCCTCGATTCTTCAACTATCGACACGTGATGTGTCGGTATAGACTGTAGACGATCGTCCTTTGACAGACTCAAGTCTTCGAAGTTGGAATGTCAATATTATTGTAAGTTCATCAGTGACTCTAGAGAAAACCAGGGACTACCTTTTTTTATCTATTTAAAATTCAGTTGAATTTTTTTTAGTCAAATTACGAGCCTGATTTGGTGGACTGCTGTAGGTTTTTTCAATCATTGGTATCAAATTTACGAGTATTTTTAAAGGTAGTCGAAAATGAGTAGAGTGGACTACTATACTGGCTCTAACGAGTTACGACCCTCGTTAAGTCATGAACGAAGGGTTTGCTGAATTAAAACCAATTATTCAACCCTACTCATCGTGTAGATACTTTTAGTTCTGTTTCTCTTTTACTAAATATAGCGCTTCAGAGTGTACCTGTGGCCACGAACCAAATTTTCTTGATGTACTTCGAGTCAGAGGTCAGAGTTTTAATTCCTTATCGGGTTTAGAAATTAATGAATTTATTAGCTTTATTTTCTTTGATTCAAAATTAATGTTAAAGTTAAAATAATTTCAAATTCGAAAAAATTCCATTTTGAGGGGCTAAATCTAAATTATTTTTATTTTTAATTCGTTAGTTTAAGAAATTAACTTTAGTTTTTATATCTAAGCGGGAATCTACTACATCAAAATATCAGTTTTTATTTCTTTTTGGAAATTGTTTCATTATACAGGCTTTCAATATTATTTTAATATTCAAAACATACCTGTATCACGAAAAATGCGGATCAAGAAAGTTTTGGATTTTTCAAACAATTTGTTTGAGCTTACGTTTTAAATTGATACTTCCAATTTGGACTCAACAAAAATATTCTGAAGTTGTGTTCTTCAAAATATTTCCCCCAAAAATTAATCTGAGTAGAACATCATGGTTAAACAAATTTTTTAAACTTCAAAATCAAATTTTTTCTAATTTTTGGTCAGATTTTATTTTTAATTAAAATTTTAATTTCAATTTTAAAACCTTGTCACATAGACACCAACTTATGGCATTAATTTGAGACTACGAGAGCGACGTTTCTACGCTCATTTTGCTAAAAGCGTTTTTCGCATATTTTCTTCAACGGATTTTTAACATTAAAAATAATAACTTTAGAGCTCCTTCCGTATTATATCTAAATTAATAACATGATTTGGTACATATATGACATTAAATCTGACCATAAAAACAGGTAAAAATTGTTGTTTTTTTTGTACAGTGATTGAAACTATGATGTCCTACTTCGATTACTTGGTCTGGGGGATACATTGAAGTAGGAATATCAAGAATATTTAAAAATAATTAGAGGTATTACTCTAAAACGTAATCTACAAAAAAAATTTATTTCAAAATACAGGGTGGACACGCTGGGGCTTAACAAAAAGTATGCAACCCGTCTTACACACTGATCCTATTCTTATGGAAGTGCATGCGGGGTTGCATACATTTTGGTAAGCCCCAGCGTGTCCACCCTGTATATTTATTTATTTAACACATATTTATTGATTTCTTCTATTTTGATTCCAGAAACTTTAAGTTATAAATGATTTGTGAATTTTTTAAATATTCAATTTTGTGTGTCTAAGAATGAAAATCATTCAATTTGAATAGCTTGCACATTGAATTTTTACAATTTTAAAAGTTTGGCATTTTCAGATAGTCCAATCTTCAAGATTGCGAAATATAATTGAATCAGTTTTTTTGCCTCTTTAAGATATTAATTTAAAGCCACACATCTTTAAATTTTTTAATTCTTTGACTATTAGGGCTTCTATTTAAAATGTATACTCTTGAAAGACGTAATGTTAAAACGAAAGTCCTTTTAATATTTAAATCTAAAACTATTAAATTTTCATTAGTTTGATTTTTTTAATTTCTATTTTAAACACATAACTTTAATCCAAAGTTATTTCATTTGAAATGCTTAAGGCTCATAACTGACTATTAGTGCTTTCATTATGAAGCCAAACAATTTTCAATTATTTAAAAGTGTAAAATCATACGTATTAAAAATAATAAAAATTTATTTAAAAAAAATTCTATTTAAAAATTTGATGTTCAAAAATATTTAATGGTGATCGGTTGTAATTTTAAATAAAATCATTGCTCAATGTGGATGTACGCGGAATTCAAATTGACACAATTGCAAACGTTAGTAATAACTTGAATATTGAATAATTTATTAATTTTCTGTATGATATTGATACATTTTTTACCATTTTAATTTTAATTGTTTCAGGCACTTTCAATTATATATCATATCATTTTAGTCCAGACACCTGGTAGTTTGGTTCCCAAAAAAATCCTATACTTCCCAGATTAATTGCCCAAAAAGGGTTTTTTTTTAAACAGTTCCAAACGTTACATTTGCGTGGACTTGATAATTCCCATTGAAATTTAGAGCAAAATGACCAACAGAAAAAAGAAAGAGGGCCAAATTATGAGAAAATTTTATTTAAAAATATCTTCTATAGGTTTCGAGTTATGATACATATAAAAGTTCTCATTTTTTTTTATTTTCAGAGAAAAATCACTAAATTAAAAAAACACTATGTTGGCCATTTTTGCCTGTTTTTGCGGGCAAAAAAGTGGAGTTCAGTTTTTTCAAAATAAATCGCGTCCGTTTTAGTTTGCGTTAATGATGCTGGAGGATAAAATAGAGTCTACGAAAATCTGCCCAGATCTAAAAAAAAGAGTGATTTTAGAGCTATTATTTTGGGAATTGCAAAGTTTCAAAAATCGATTTTTTTGCATTTTTGATTAAAAACAGAGAATTTGTTTTTTTGGAAAATATCTCGTTTGCTATGTATCCCACGACAAAATTACTTTAGATTAAATGAAAGTGAAGTCAATTTGGCGTAAGTTGAAAAAAACAGTGTCTTAGCCCTAATAGGTCACGATATATGATCTTGGAAAGTGCACTCTTCCTGCATAGAGGCACCTGAGCATACCGTGAAATATAAATACGGTCGTATTTCAAAAACTTTGCCTCAAATAAGTGTATATAATTCATTAAACATGTATAATACGTCTTTTGCCATTAATAAATAATTAATTGTTTACGACAAATGCTTGCTATCACCACTTATGATTACTTTTTGGCCTTCTTTTTAGTATTTTCTTAGCCAAAAAGTGATTGTAATAGATTGAAAATGTATGATATATATATTTTCATTAATAAGCAAATATGATTTATTAATAATTGTTAATGATAAAATCTTTTTATAACTACTGTTGAGTATATTTTAAATACTTTTATGACAAAAAAGTAATTATAATTGGTTAAAAATGTGATATGTATTTCTTTTCAGTAAATAAATAGTTTTTTTAATAATTGTTTATAACAATATCTTCTGATAAATACTTTTTCTGCATTTAATTCCGTACTTACCTCCAATACACTTGTAATTTGCAGTGATATCTGTAAATCGTAGATAATATTCTGTAACCATTTTTCTGAATTACAAATAAATAAGTAATTGATTATCTAAAAGTGATTACAAATATAAAATAACGGAGTAATTATATAAATTGGTTGTGTTTAAATGTTCTTTAAGTAAATTCGGAAAATGGTTCAATAGGATAGAATTAAGTGAATAAAAAATTAATTTTTAGTGAATAATTGGATGAAAACATTATTTATTATTGAATCTGTTAATTGAATAACGCACTTCATTCCTGAGTTTAAAATTGTTTTCCATCTTTTTTACATAAACACGCATTCGCAACAACACTCAGATCAAAAAGTATTTGTACAAGATAAGTATCATAGATTTCCAAGCTTGGTAGATTCATCTTGAGTGACTGTATTCTAATGACCTGCGAAGAAGGCGATGACATTCAACGGGAAGAGGGAAAGGGGTGCGTAGTGAGGGACCCTTCAACTCACATTTTGGGAATATATTGCTATAAAAAATTATTTAAAAACTTGTTTTCTGATGAAAAGTATATATCACATTTTTAATTAATTATAATTACTTTTTTCTAGAAAAGTACTCAGAAAGTACTCAAAAGTGGTTATGGCAAGATATTGTTATAAACAATTATTAAATAACTATTTTTTACTAAAAAGAAATGCATATCACATTTTTAATCAATTGCAATTACTTTCATAGTCACAAAAGTACTCAAAAAATACTCAACAGTGGTTAAGAAAAGATTTTAATATAAATAATTATCAATGAAACATATTTGTTCATTGATAAAAAAAAACATCATACATTTTCAATCCATTACAATCACTTTTTTGCCAACAAAATACTAAAAAGAAGGCCAAAAAGTAATCATAAGTGGTGATAGCAAGCTTTTGTTATGAACTAATCATTATTTATTAATGGTAAAATACGTATTATACATGCTGAATAAATAATTATATACACTTATTTGAGACAAAGTTTTTAAAATACAACCGTAATTCTACTTCACGGTACGTTCAGATGCCTCTATGCAGGAAGATTGCAATTTCTAAGGTCATATCTCGTGACCTATTAGGGCTAGGACACTATTTTTTTAAACTTACGCCAAATTGACTTCACTTTCATTTAATCTAAAGTAATATTGTCGTGGGATGATCAGCAAACGAGATATTTTTCACACAAGAAAAAACAAATTCTCTTTTTTTAGTCAAAAATGAAAAATAAAAATCTATTTTTGAACCTTTGCAGGTCCCAAAATAATAAATCTAAAACAATTCTTTTTTTAGATCTACACAGATTTTTGTAAACTCTATTTTATCCTCTCGCATTATTAAGGCAAACTAAAACGAACAAGATTTATTTTGAAAAAACTGAAATCCACTTTTTTACCCGTAAGAACAGGCAAAAATGGCCCACTTTGAGATGTCATAACTTATGGTAATTAAGTGCCAAAGTACACAGTGTTTTTTGAAAGTTAGTGATTTTTCGCTGAAAATCCAAAAAAATAGGAATGTTTTTATGTATTATGATTCGAAACCTATGGAAGATAGAGGATTATTTTTTTGACAAAATTTTCTCATATTTTTGTCCTTTTTCTTTTTTTCTGTTGGACATTTTGCTCTAAGTTGTATTGGGAATTATCCGTACACGCTAATGTAACGTTTGGAATTGTTTTCGGAATTTCACTTATTATTTCGACGAAATGCCGGGACTATTATGCATATTTTATGTTTAAATACTGCTTTTAAATTTATCTAATATTAAAAAATGTTTAATTATAACTATTTTAGTGTACAATTTAAAATTCTTCTAAGATTATAATGGTGACGCTTCTAATGAGTTACTTTTTTATTCTGTTAGAATAATTGAAATAAACAAATTTGAATCGTCAACTGTGTTTCTAATATAAAAAAATCTCAATGCAAATGAATACTAAATGGGTACAAATACAGGAGCTTCAATTTTCCTCGAATGAAACAATAGAAACTCATATTTCTAAACAATAGTAATTTCTGAATAAAATAAAATAATAATTTTTCAATAATAGCGAAAAAAATTCAAATACTGTACAGTTAGTTCCGTGTTATGCCAATCGTGAAACTAAGTGCATGTATAGCATTAAATTATGGCAATATTTTATAACGTTTTAGGGGAAAGCTCGAGAATAAAGAAAGGTGATAAAAATATATCACAGACAGGAAGGGATTCTAAGCGTTGGTCCAACATAATTGTCCCGGGACGTCCGGCAGGAAAATCATATAGGAGCCATATGTGCCCACAGGGGGTAACCACCCTCAGTTCAACAATAAATACCCGCTAAATGCTACACGCTATTCTAAATGGTACGCGTCAAATATCAAACCAGACTGAAAGGGCACATCACCCATAATTCGAAATCTAGGGACAGAAAAATAAAAATAAAATTATAGTTAAAACTGGTTTAAAAATGAAACATGTAACCACAACAATAATTAAATGAATTTGAAAATAAAAGGAGTATTATTATTATTATTATTATTATTACACCATTAAGCCATTTCCCTTTCGGGGTAGGCGTGACTCACTCGGCAGTTGAAAGGAGTAGTGTGTGGAAGGGATAGAGATTTTTCAGATTGATCCAGAATTCTCTAGCTATTTAAGTAAATAACACGTTCGTTCCGCAACACTGCTCCGACCCAGGTTGCTGATCAATCTCTCTAGCAATCACCCCAAGCGAAGATCCTCACGAAGTCGTTATGTAGGGTTCCCCAATTGGGTCCATTAGTAGCCAATGCCTTTGTTTCAGGCGTCATTCACTCTACTGACACTCTTTTTATTAACTATTTGCCGCCATACTTTCCTGTCCTGGCATACTTCTCTAGCTTCTTTTATGTCCATGCATTTTTTCATGCAGGCTCTCGTGTTTCTGTGACTTCTTATGTCTCTTCTAAGTAAGGTCTCATTCACACATTCTAACCATTCTTTCCGCGGTCTACCTCTGGGCACGTTGCCATTTACTTCACCTTGATACACTTGATTCGTTAGTCGTTCATTTGGCTTTCTCTCAACATGTACGAACCATCTTAACCTATTTCTTTCCCATGTGTCTACTAGCGTCTCTTCTGCACCACATTCTTTTAGAATTATTTCGTTACTTACTTGGTCCATCAGGGTTTTCGCGCATATTATGCGCATGAATCTCATGCCAATTGCGTTAATTTTACTCTTATATTTTTCTTGATAAGTCCATGTCTCGCTACCGTATAGTACAGTGGGTACAAATATAGAATTATGTATTGCCATTTTAGCTTTATTTGATATATTTTTACTTCT
>NC_046658.1:66056825-66062221 GCF_010883055.1 Belonocnema kinseyi | reverse complement strand
ATACGCCAATTAGCACAAATGGTAAGTTCCGACAGTGCCTACAAGTGTGCCTACTGGCCCCTAGATGGCAATACCGGTTTCATATGTATACACCTGGTATAATATTTACACTAAGAAAACATCGAGTTGAACTCTATGTAATTAAACAGCTAAAATATATATTTTTTAAATAACTTAAAAATCGGCGTGACTTTTATTTCTACTATTTTGACAAATTGGCTTATGATTTGAATTAATTAAGGATACCGAATTTTTATCAACAATAAATAATTGTTTATATCTATTAAAAAATCTTTGCAGAAGAAATTAATGAAAATAAACCGAAGAAAATCGAGGGCTTTGCTTCATTCGCAAAACGTCATTTGCTATTTTCACAGTCATTCTCAATAATCCAACAATTCAACCAATTTCGGTATTTTATAGGTTATATGACACTCTGTTACGTGACAAATTGCATGCTATTATATTTAAAAGCTTAATAATGATAAAAATGAATATATTGTGCTGACATTTTGGGAAGTTGTTTAAAATATGCAAATGCGCGTCTTTCGGGCCCACTTTAATTTTTATATTACTTAAATAATGCAATTTTATAAATTCGATTTTAGCCAGGGTACTAAAACTCTGTTCTCAGTTGAATTCCGGTGCAAATAGACCCTTCCCCCAGGAATTCGTATCAAAATAATCCAGATATTAATACCGAAATTTCAGTACACGTCGCAACTGCCTGAAAATTAGTAAAATTGCACTATTTAAACAAAACAAAAACATAAAGTAGGCCATGCAGACGTGCCTCCACGTATTTTTAACCTTTTTCAAAAAAATTAACACAATATATTCGTGTCTTTAATTATAAAGTCACCAAATGTTATCACATGCCTGTAATGTTTCAATTTTTTATTTTTCATGTTTAAATTACATAGAAAATGTTACTTCTAATTCCTAAATTTTATTTGAAACAGCGTGCTTAGGCCCACCGCGTACCCGTATTTCGGTATACATAGCCAGATTTTTTCAGTAATTAAATTATAAACTTTTTGAACCAACCTAACCCCTCCCCCTTCTAACCGTTTGTCTTTTAGTTAGAAAATAATTCTATTTAGAAGACTGCAGTACTGGTATATTTTATTTTTATTTTCTGTATCACATGCGTCCTCAATCAAAAGAATTCAAAGTCAATTTGTTACAAGCTGATTTTTATTTAAGATTTTTTTATATTTTAAAGATTAAATTTATAATTTTTTGTATTTAAATGGTAGATGAGAAATCTGTCAGATTTGGGGGCTTATGAGATTTTGATAGCATTTTAATTCAAAATTGCATGCTTTGAAATGTAAATAATTTGATACATTTTTATAATTAAATAATTTCTAAGCACACTCACATACTTTTATAGTGCTATCGTTGTAAAGTAAATATGAGAAATTCATTATTCAGTTTCCTTAGAATTTTCCAAAAGAACTTCTACGAATACAAATCGACTGTTCCATTCAATATAGAATCAAGTTTTGTTGATTCCCTATAAAAAATGAGATTACCGTTACTTTGTATAACGAATAAGGTTTGGTTTCTACTACATATGGAATAAAATGCTTTCTGGCAATTTTTCAGGAGAGCCAATTTAAGGGCATTGGAACTAGGACCCAATCTCAAAATTAAATTCCCTTATTTTACTCCATAAATATGAGAGTTAAATCTTTGGTATATCATTAACGATTATTCCTGTTTTGAAAAAAAATCTGTATTAAGAGTAAGAAATTGGCTAATTTCAATACTTTTTACGTAAAAAGTTTTTTTTTATTCTAACATGACATAAAAAATCGTTTTACACAAAAACTATTAAAATTAGCCAATTTTTTAATCCTAATACTAATTTCATTCAAAATAGGAATAGGCCCTAATTATCTAAAAGAGAGTATGTGATTCTAATATTTATCGAGTTAAATAAGGCACTTTAATTTTAATGCGCTTCCTAGGGCTTACTTTATAGTCCATGTATTACAAATGACAACTTTTTTCCTACACTTATGGATTGTTTGATGTCATATTTTAACCACATAATTTAAAGAGCTAAATACAATCCCTCACCAAGATAATTCTCTGAAAATGTTTTTTTTTTGTTTTTCTTTAATAAGTTGAAAATATGATGCATTTTATGCGCCTTTTATACCCCCACCTTGAGTATACCCATTGTGAACCAAATATCGGCGCTTTCGGTTCACCATGGGTACACTCACCGCAGCGGTTTGCTCCTTCCCAGGCTCTTAAAATGCATCATATTTTCAAATAATGAAAAAAAATAACAATAGCAAGACCATTTTTCGAAAAACCCCTTTGTAAGGGATTGTATTTAGGCCTTTCGATGGTGTGGTTAAAATATAATATCAAATGGACTAAAAAATCAAGCCCCAGGAAGCGCCTTAAGGTTCGGTCCTGGTTTCAACACCCATAAGTTTTAAACATTTTGTAGAATTCAGAATCGCTCTCTAAAATCTTGGAACCCAAGACATTTTTATTCCAATTTATGTATTATGTTCCTCAGTTTAATGTAATTTGTATTCCAGTGAATGTAATTAATAATAAAACAACCAAACTTGCCACAAAACTGACTTGAAAAAATACTTTAGTCATAACAAACATGAATTTCTACTAATTTCTTACGGCTACCATACCAACACTGTCCAAATGTTAAAAAAACGAAAATTTACTGTAGTATATAATACGGAAATTGAATAAACTACCTAGTTTTACTTTTCTTTATCTCTCTTAAATTATTACACAAAACTCCATAATATTTGTTAAATGATGCAGAACGGCCTGCTTCTTTATTTTATTACAAAATATCAAAATCGATAAAAGTGAACCTGATTCTTTATACTTGATTCCATATTGCATAAAACAGACGAAATGTAAGTCTGTCATTAATATTTGAGTGATTTCGTTATTTGTAAAATTTTATTTTTTTAACTTCTATTGTTAGCAAAGATAATACACACTAGATTTTATTTCATTATTAATAAAAGTTATTTCGTTATTTACTCAATTGAAATTGAATTGCAGAAGGATCTAAGGTAAAAGAAGGTTTAAAAAATGAAAGATCAGATGCAGTTTAATAGCAAAATGAAATAAAAAGGTGTCTTTCAAAGTAAATTTAATCGTAATTAATTTAATCGAGAGAGTTTGATTTGATGGCATTGATTCAACGAAGACACAAATATTAGCCTCGTAAAACGAGTCGTGGATTTCACCTAACTGAATAGTATTGAGTGTATTGGAGCCGAGGCGGAAGTCGACTGGAACCCCTGACCAAGAGTCATTGGCAGGACTAATTGCAGGGGCGGCATGCTCCCTTGCCTGTGCTCCTAACCCCAAATCATCCCCCCGTAACCCGAAGGGATTTATGCTCGCGATAATTACATTAGCATTCAATGATTTTTATTGGATCATCCCAAATGGACGTAATGAACGCTCAGCACTCTGATCTTTAGTTACGTGAACTGCGAAATAATGTTAACGAAATCTTTTACTGAAAGGGTCTTAAATTGGGGTGCAAAGTTTATCTCTAAAACTACGCATGTTTATTTATCATTTGTACATTTTTGTTTTTGTAATCAATGTTATTGAGTGAAAGTACTTTAATTTGGAAACTGTTTTTTTATAGGATGCGCAGCTCAACATGCACTTTTGGGAAAAACTAGAAGGCCCAGAACAGCTTTTACTTCACAACAATTGTTGGAACTGGAAAAACAATTTCGACAAAATAAATATCTCAGTAGACCGAAGAGGTTCGAAGTTGCCACGTCCCTAATGCTGACTGAAACTCAGGTATATGGAAATACTAAACATAATCATTTCTTTCTCATTTGATTTCCGAAAATATTTTTCAAATGCTTTTAAACAAATATCTAGCAGTTAAAATAAGATTTAGAAACTCTCCGTATATGGAAAAAAGGAATTTTCGAGTTTTTATATGCTTCTATTTGTGACTGGAAACCTATCTTCTGATTCAACCAAAAACTTATTTATTTAAAATTCAAAGAAAATTTTTTTTCTTCCATAAAAAAAATCGTTTCTCATATCACATACGAGTATAAAATAACAAAAGAACGCGACTCAAATTTTTTGATTCTTGAATTATGTTTCATCCCTAAATCCTTTCCTTGATCAAACAACGACAAAATTAGAAATGAAAACAACCTAGCAACGAAAAGTTTCATTTTGGGTCCTGATATTCAACTAGACAAAAAGAAGTTTAAGAAGTACTTGATGTTCAGAGTATTGCAAAAATCGCTAATATTAATTATTTTCGTAATCCACCCAATGTCACAAACTATCATTGTTATACAGCTTAAATAATTGCAATTATTTTTAAAAGCTTCGAAAACTCTTCCAAAAATTTGTTGAGAATATAAAAGCTTTATTGCCAAAGCCTTCTTGATATTCTTAACGTAAATTTTAAATGTCAGAACGTTTTTGAAGGCTCCAGAAGCTTTCAAGATAGTTTAAAATTCTTATTTATAATTGTGCACATTTTGTAAATTACGACGAAAAATTAATATTAACGATTTTTTCAAAACTGAAAATTATGATTTTTGTATACTTATTGTTACCCCTCAACAACTCAGGATGAGAATCGGTCTATTTCAATTGAAATCGAAAGCAACATTGAAGTGCCAGTAATATAAGATCAAATTATAAATTCTTACTGCTTTTTGTTTTTATTAAATAAATACTGATTATCATCCTTTACAAAATGATCAGATCCTTTTTTAGTTTCGGTTTTTACTTACTTTAATTTGATATAAGAACACCCTAAAATAAATAAAATGAACAAACAAATAGTATTGTAAAAAACTTAAAGTTTTTCCCTCGATTTTTGTCACTTCAATCATCATTATCATCAGCCTTTTTTTCTAGTAAAATATTTTAGTTACATTCAAGTGATAAACAAAGCAATATTAGCCATATAGTTTGATGCAAGATTTTATGAAAAGAAACTCAAAATTTTAAAAAAATTTTTTGCGTGGATCCGAGATTAAACCTGAAAAGTGAATTTTAACGTAAAAAATATAATCACAACAATAAAAATGTTAAAACCAGTTTCGGTGAAAAAAAATCATAGAAACCCCTTACCTGCTCATCGGTGTTTTCTTGTATAATCAAGTAAATATTTACGACGATAATGTAATAATTCTTATAAATATTAACTTAATAATTATCATGACATCATTCCCGTACGGTACAAAGGGTAGCGTACATTTGCTTATCTCTGTGCGTGTGTGTCGTTCATATGAGTCAAATACGAGGGTAGTTCAATAAGTCCTTAGAATGACCAACAGATGGCGCGCGAATCGCTCCAAATCATCTGTTTTCAGTCAGCACCACTCCCGACTAGA
>NC_046658.1:66006700-66056725 GCF_010883055.1 Belonocnema kinseyi | reverse complement strand
CTCCAAGGAGATTATGTTGAAAAATAAAAAAAAATTTACCCAAAAAAAATTGTTTTTATACTTCATTCTAAGGACTTATTGAACTACCCTCGTAGATCAATTAGAAATTTTATGAGAATTATATCCTAGCGAAAATTGCAGATCGGTAAATTTATTTAATCCCCACTGATCGTTATCAATAGTATCTTCATCGAACATTAAATCCAAATTAATGGTCGGGAATCATAAGTGAATAACCATTATTCGGAAAAAAATGTATGAGAACGAAAAAACTGTATCATTTGTTATTTCCGTGTAATTATGAAGATTTCAGAGCAAAATTTGTAATATTTCTCCAACTGTGGGCTCTTAAAGTTTCCCGGGGGCTGTCCCAAGAGGTATTCCGCTAAAATAAAGGGCTAACTCTCAAGCCATGCGTACATTCGCGCTACATTTGACATAAAATTGATACTTTTTGTCATTTTTCTACGCGAGAAACCGACTTGAGGAAACGAATTTTTTTTAACTGCTTTGAAAACTCTCTGTAATAATAACCTTAGTGAAATTATTCTTTAGAACAGACAAGTGTCACTGCAGACTAGTATTCTTTTCTTAAAACCTCGGGAAATATAAAAAAAACCATGAATTTCCATAAGACTCTGTGCTAGGTTAATCCCTTCTTTCACTGTGTACGCTTTTGGATGGCCCCTTGAGAAACTTTGTTATATTGTTAAAAATATAAACATTCAATTTTTTCACATTCTGAAAAAGAAAGATACGTAGGACAGATTGGACAGTATAAAAAGTCAAAAAAGTAATTTTTGAAAATTTGGTGAATTAGTGCCTTATGGTTCCTGATCATTCAAATCAACTTTCCATATTTCATGTACGCTTTTAATTATAATTACTGATCTTCTAAAGTGCCCCCTTTGAATTAACAATTTTTAGATGTAATAAGATCAATGCCCTGTATATAATATCAAATTTTTAATGCAAATGTGATTTTCACTTTAAGTGCTAATGATTCCCTTTTCTTTGAAAATTGTACACCCATAGATTATAAGGGATGCAAAATGAAACTTTTCAGAGACCGGCTATATTTTATTTTCAATTTTCTTTTCAACCCAGCTGAATGCAGAGTTTTCCCAATATTGATTTAATAATATTGCTTCAATATCAGCTCAATTTAAAATTGCAATTTCTCAATGGACTTATCTCCTTTTCACACCAAACGCCTCAATTCTTTCTCATTCGTGCACTTACTGCAAATTGAAGAACGTCAGGCGATAAATACCGAGAGTGTGAAAATTGGTGGAGGATCAAGTGGGGCTTTAAGAGGGTTGGGGGGTTGAAGAGAAGTAGAGAGTGGGGAATATGGATGGGAAAATGGGGGTAGTTTCGGTAGGAGGGGTGAAGTAGTGGAAATCTAGAAGCTAGATAGAGGAACAGCGATGTGCACAGGGAAAAAGACCCTTGAGAGAAATCCCGGAATAATCCGTCCCTCCGATTCTCGCATAGTTCAACAACTTAAACATAACTCCGAAGCTTACAAGCACTGACGGATAGCTCGGCAAACATACCTAAAAGTCTGAGTTATGGCGGCTCAGTCCCTGATTTGTTTCGATATTTTACCGATTCTGCTTCGAGCTCTCGAGAGTGAATCCATCGATTTCCTCCTTTCCGGCTTCCTAGCCTTCGTTTGCGGAACCGAAGAGCAGAAGAGCATGCCTGTATCAAAATCAGACAGAAAAAGAGAGGTTTAAAGTGTACAGAAAAGGATATGAAATTCAACTGGAGTATCAATTTTACATTCTATTCATGATATATCAAATTATCTTCCTTTAGCTTCTTAGTTCACTCAGAGAAATGTCCTCTTGTGAAAAAAGCATTATCCTTGACACAAATGGGTTTTCGACTTAAATTTGGAGATTAAAGGATTTTCATTTGTCTCAAAAAGAATATGTTTGCTGCAAACATTATTCTTTTGCGACATTCTTCATCTAATCTTCAAACCAAATAATTTTTTATAAATAAAAAACAAGAAAGCTGTACGTATGCACCAAAACAAAAAAGGCAAGAGAAAGATACTTTTGTTTTAAGAAAACTTTTTCTCTAAGTGGTTCCCTAAAGTTAAGTTCCCTTTCTATTATTTTCATCATGAAGAAACAAAATACTAGAGTCGATAAGAAAGGTTTAACGATTCGACGATGTCCATAACAGAAATTTGCAACCAGAAGTAGCCTCGGTTATCTGCTAGAAAGTGTTGTAGAACTTCTAAGTTAAAAATATTGGAAAACAATTTTCTTAATAGAAGAAAAGCAACAAATGTCCCCTTCTTTTAATTCCATTATGCTTTTTCCTTTCGACTCCTCTGTGGTTTCTTTGTTCATATTATTAGGAATGAATTCAACACTGCTTGCTCGATGGCATACATGGAAAATCGGAATGTGAAGCGAGGAAAGACATAAATCAAAGAGACGGATACGGGAACTCGATTTTCCTCCCTTATCCCAAAGATACGATGTAAATCTTTTGGACAACATATCATGTCTAAGCCAACCCTTGTCTCATCCCCGACTCCATTTTTACTACCTTCACCCTTCGAACATGTATCTTTTTTCTCGCTCGTACGAATACGAATGAGTATTATTGAGGGGTGCAATTCTCATTTTTCACCACAGGTGAATCTTTCACTTAATTATATATTGTGATACTTATTATTATTATTTAGGTAATAACAAAAAATTAGAAAGTATTAAATATATTGTGCCCGATTTATAGCATACTTATATATCTTTCACTCTTCGTAAATAATTAAATAAATACTTCCGATAATTCCGATTATACTTATATCTAATCTTATTTCACTCACAGAACTTGTTTTGATCTCTCGATAAAATATCGTGCAAATTACTATAGACCCTCGAACGTTTACACTTAAGTATAGACTTTGAAACATACGACATTGATCACATTATCGATATATCGGTTATATCTCAGAAAATTAATCTCTTGACCGAATTAGGCACTTAATTGGTCGATTAGATCATGACACATGATCACTCTTAATTGGAATATCGAGTCACTGATTCTCTTCAAACCGGGACAAAATGATTTAATCTTTCATAACTAAAAGCACACGTTCGCGAAAATGTTCTTTTACGAGTATTTAATATAAAAATAAATGTAATAATACCAATTTTATGTTCTCATTTTCAGGTAAAGATCTGGTTCCAAAATAGAAGAATGAAGTGGAAAAGAAGCAAAAAAGCTCAGCAAGAACCACGTACCAGCGGGAAAGTTGATGACACCGGAAATTCGCGAAGTTCGGATCGTGACATCGGAAATGATGTTTCACTAAACGTGTCTGGCACAACCGAAGATTCGAGAGAAACCTCCCAAGAGAGTTCGAGAAACGTTTCTGAACTTCAGGAACCCCTTTATCGTCCATATGTAGTGTAAATTTGATACAAAGTACATTAAAAAAGAAAATCTAAAAATCTCGGTTTGAAATAAACCAATTTAGCAAAATGTACGATAATGAATGTGTGCTCAATAACAAGAACTCGGTGTAAAAATGTTATTGATATAGAAAATTCCGTTTTCCGTTAAAATTTTTAATTTTTTTAATACATGAATTTGGTAAAAATGAGAACTTTCAAATTCAGATTTATTGCTACATGATTTTCAAAATAGTTCTGAAAGTTTAAGATTTATTTGTATAAATATCTTTATTTAATCAAATAAAAGATGATACTTTTGGCCAAAATGATTATATAGAAACGAATTAATTTCTAGTGATGTATTCAAAATGATTTCGAGAAAATTCGAGATTTTCTTCAAACATGTTCAGGTCAACATAAAACTTCATAAAGATCGAAAATTAAAAAAAATGCAAGATCTCGAGTCCAAAATCTCGAAACTTTTTATTCAAGATTCTTGATCTCCATACAGTATTGAATTTACTTGATCATATTTCAAGAAAATCTCAACATTTCTCGAAATTTTCTCGAACGCATCACTATTAATTTCTTTCAAATTAAAGTGAAGAAAAATTGTTCTGGTATAATACCGTAAAAATCAGTGAATTATAAATATTATTGTCGCAAAATCCAATGACATGTAAATAATTAGGTATAATTTAATAGTGATGTATATAAAAGAATCGCGTTTGGTCACAGACATGCATAATCCTAAGTAAGTAAAAATGTTGAAGAATGTGTTTTAAAAATGAAGAACATAGGTGGAAAATGATCTGAATAAAAATAGACTACATTGAAAATTCAAAATCAATTTTATATCATTTATATTCTTCAACTGATTATAGTTATTATTGTATATATTCTTTAGAAAGATTGTGGAAAAACTAAATGGTGGCAGAACAGAACTAGATGAGCAAAATTTTTCAGAAAATGGGTTATATGCAAAAAATATGACTTTTTTCTCGAAGTAGAATAATTTGTTTGTATCAAACGTTTTTTATTTTTATAAATGTTCCTCATATCTCGGTTGCAAGTCTTTTTTTTTGCGAAAAATTTAAATACGATTTTCAGTCGATACCGAAAAGGATTTTCAAAACGTGTGAAATTAAAATCACAAAATTCCTGATCATTTACTCAGAATTAGTTCACTTTTTTTAGATCGAAACTTTTTATCCTCATTCAGAAACTCAGTAGTTTAAAAATAATTTTGTATTTGTTATTGCTGAGGATTATATTTTTGATCGCAATCCGCAACCTAGCCTCTTTCAATTTTTAGTTAGTTAGTTACTTCTATTTTATCTTTAAATAGTGATTTCGATTTTAATGAATTTTTTTTTTCACTTTTCTGAAAAATTCCGATTTTATTAGATATCTGGTTCTGTGCTGTCGCCCTTCAACTAATGAAAAATCCTGTATCATTGAATTAATTTTGTTATTTTTTGTTATATATTACTCTTTTGCTTAGAAACTTTTTTTACTGTATTAGAAGTTCAGAAATAGTTGTATTGTTTCTTTCTTACAAATTGTATATAATATTACTAGTCAATGAATTAATTTTCTTCGTTTATTAAATTCATTCTTCTTAAATGTCATGCTAACCGCATTTCCTGTGATTTTGTTTTGTTTTAAACGCATACAGTACACCTAGAAAATAAATGAAATAGTTATATAGATACCCTAAATTTAACGTCTGGAGCAAATATTTATGATATGTGAAATGCGTGTATATAATTATATATAAGTGCACGAATAAGATAGCGAATGTGATGCAAAACTTAATACATAATATATTGCAAGAAGTTCCTAAATAAATTTAAAAAATTTAGTTCTAAAAAGACTTTACTTTCCCTCAAATCCTCTTCATTTACCAAATTTTTATTTCTATTATAGTCTCTCTGGGTTTGTCATGAATTTCTAGATAGGAAACAAGTAGGGAGACATTATGTATGTTTTATTCTTTAAAGAAAGCATAGTTTCTTTCTTCACTCAAAAAAATTCTGGTTGAATCAAACAGAATTTTCGTGAATTCAACTAGAATAGAGTGTTAAATATGCACTTACTACAAATTCTGGTTAAAAGTATCAGAAGATTCTGGTTGACAATTTTCTGGTTAATTTTACCAGAAATGTAGGTAAATGTAACCAGAAGTTCTGGTAAGATTTACCAGCAATATTTACAAGACATATTTCTGGTAGCTTAAGAATACAACGTCTTGGTCAACATAACCAGATGTTCTGGTAAACTTAACCAGATGTTTTAGTAACATTTTAGTTACATTTTCCCAAGAAAATAATCCAACAAAAGTTTCCGACAACAAAGTGCAGCAACTATGTTCCGCTTCGTTATAATGTCGCCCCCCTATAATCTATAGGAGAAAATATGTAGAAATAAATAGCGATAGATACAACACTCAAAGCAAAAGTAGCATATTGTTGATGCGTTTTGTTTCTGAAACTATTCGTTAATACTATTTTGTTCGCGATATGCATAATATGCACGTAGATCACTTGATCCATACCCACATTCTCGAACATTCACTTTATTTATTTATTTTCACAATGTTAATATACTAGAGAATACTTTTCAAAGACACCCAAAAAATCTGTGCCTGGTTTAGAAATATTCCCGTGATGTTTAGACAGGTATCGCGTAATTTCTTCTTATAAAACAACTAAACTGACGGTTTACTATAATTATTTATACTTACATAATTGGAAATACAATTAACAAATCGCGATTGTTCGAAAATTGGACATTTACGTTAAAGCGTCAATTCACACATACAGCAAAATGACATGAGACAGAAGACAGATTTCTGGAAATCGACACAAGATCGCGACACTTCTGTTACCAGAAATGTTAACCACAACAGTTTTAACCAGAAAAAATCAACTAGTGTTCATTAACTAGAATTTTCTAGTCATATTAACCATAATTGCAGATTAAAATAACTAGAAATTTTTTAACTAGGCGCGTCTAGTAACTTTAACTAAAACTTTTTTTGAATGTTCATTAATATTATTTTCTGTTTTTCAAGCTATGAAAAAATAGATATATTTGGATTTATAAATTTAATAGAGTCTTCTAAATAGGAGAAAAAACGATCATTTTTAAAAAGAGAAGTGCGTAAGTACGTCTTGCAATTCACAGTCCTATTTGTATTTATGACATGCTAATCTCCAGTTACGAATTCAGCAAAGCTCGGTGTGCTGGTAGACGAAACCAAAAACCGGAAGCTGGGGACCACTCGCTCGGAAATACCACCAAAGAAGAAAAAATAAAATCAGCAGTGATATTTGAAGAATACAGATCAATGCCTTTACTCCTTCCCTCAGTCTTTTTATTTAAAAATACTTTGGGCTTACCTGTCGGGAAATAAAACTAAACAAATTTTATATAAAATACATTTTATAAATTATTCAATGCTTGAGGTTTAGAAAATTTGTAACCAAATGATTGAAACTTCATTTTGCTTCCAAAACCAGATTTGTCAGCTAAAATAAATTTCACATTCTGCTCTGAATTGCATTGAAATAAGTTTTGGACATTCTTTAAATTAATTCCAATCAAAATAATCTTTTTTTCTAGAGATAAATGTAATATTGATAAAGAAAGAGCGACATGGCACTGAGCCAGATCACCTCATCTGAACGCGAAGCAAACCCCAGTCAGCAGATAAATCTCTTATTTCCATTGAAAGAATGTAGAATAGGAATAAAGAAAAAAATTGTATTGATTTATCTAACAGACAGTACACTTTGATAATTAAATTTTCAGAAAATAATTTTTTTATTTTAGGAAAGATAATTTTTCACCATTTATTGTACGATCCATGTATTTTAGAATTATTAGGTTTCGATTATGCTTTGAATTTCCAATACAACAATTTCGCTGCACCAGAAATAATGGAATTATTCAGAGGCTAACATTATTATTCCAATTGCGGACGCTAATTTTTCGAAATTGAATGCGAATCACCTACATGTAGCGAATCGATATCAACCCGTTCCTAAATTACATGCCATTTGGACACTCGGTTTCGGTGCCATGAAATATATGCTGCAGCAATATGGTAATTTGACAATTAGACATAACGCATTACTAGAGGTAAGGAAAATCAGCAAAAAAGGGTGCGAAACTCAATTTCGATACCACTTTTCATAGTTGAACTTTAGAATCCCTAAAAGTTATTTATGTTTATGAAATTGGTAGAATTACGTTAATTCAACGAAAATTGTATTGACAAAAACTTTTCATCTAGAGTAAAAAAAACTTTCAAATAGTTTTAATCAGCTTTGGAATAAAAACACGAATTTTAATGAGGACCATGGAGAATAAATATGTATTTTAGTTGCTTTATATAACTTTTTTAATCATTATGTACCTGCACCGAAATTATTATTTTAAATTTGACTTCTTTTGTATATTTTAAAACACGAATTGTATTTATCATAAAATAATAACACTAAAATAACTACTATAGAATTTAATTTACATTTAAAAACCTTCAACGCATGTGTTTAAGAATTTATAGTTAATAGTTAGATTAACCTAAATTGTTAAATCCTCTGTTCACCAACATTTTTCATGTACCCGGCAGTTACCATCATGGGTCAATTGGATCACAGAGGAACCAATATTTTTGTTGCCGATAAAAAATGTTCAAATTTGTTATTTTTAGACGCACAGTAGTGATATTCTGTACATAAATATTTGATGTACATTTTTTTTTAAATATTGAAAAATATTTTTTAAAAATGCTAAAAAAATCTGTGAAAATGAGTGTTTTCCCTTTTTTATCGGGTATTCTGCTATTTTTGATGCAACTAAAAAAAATACAGTTTCAAGTGCTAGCTATTAATTTATCATGCAAAATATAAAAAATAATTGGCTAGTCATTTATGGATTTGCATGTGCACGCATGGGCGATGGACAACCTTGCACGTAGCCAACTGTGCACGTCGATGGTCGCACGGACAACTCTGTGCACGTTCATCTGCGTACGACTAAGTGCACAAATGGACTTCTGTGGACTTGAAAATGTACAGATGACTGTTTCCGAACTGTGCATGTGCATAGATGTCACTTACCCACCTGTGCACGTGTACAGATATTTTTCGAAATTTCCACGTGCACAGTTGCCACCATCGACATGCACAGTTAAGCAATTGTAAAGTTGCTACGTGCAAAGTTGCCTTCAGCCCTGCATGTATAAGGCAAGTTTTCTCGAATATATATATTAGATAAAATAATATAATAATATAATAGAATATATAATACTTTGTGGAAACTTGCCTTATGTGTAAGCGGAGTAAAATGGATGTTCAATAAATTAATAGTAGCTACTCAAAGTAGATAGTACCACTAAACGTGCCTATATTAACAGTTAAAATCGAATATCTCCATCAGACATTAGGCTTAAATATATTTTTATGTTAAACTGACAAGTCTCAGATGTTAAAATCGTATAGGGAAACAAGCCAGACCACTGTCGGCCACATAATGAAGCTTATAGTTAATGTCATTCGATACTAATTTGTATCGTATGTGAACATAAGGAAAATGTTTACCCCTACCGGGAAAAAAGGAGTTAATTATGAAAAAAATGAGAGAGGGACTTATAGGAGAAAGTATAAGGGGGGAGCGGTGGATTTTTATATTAATCTTGAATTCCTATATTGCTTATTTAACTAAAATGTTCGTTAGGGAACACTGATCCGATCCAGTTCGCTATTCGATCTCTCTAGCAATCACCCCGAACGAAGAGTTCATCAAAGTCATCATGTATCATGGATCACACAGAAATACGAAAAATTATTGATAATCACGTAGTAAGAACCATTCACTTTACTTTAATCACATACACTAATTAAAGCTCTCTACGTTAGCCCATAAATGCCCAAGGTCATACACACATTTTTTCATACAAGCTCTTGTATTTCTATGACTTTTTATGGCTTTTTGACTACGGGTCTCATTCATACATTCCCAACATTGTTTCCTCGGTCTGTCTCGGGGTATGTTACCAATTTCATTTCTAAATATAGCTGTTTTTTCAGTCATTCCTCTTTTATTCTCTCAACATGCCTAAACCATCTCAAAAAATTTCTGTCACTCTTGTCAAAATGTATTTTCTCTACGCCACGTTCTTTGAGAATCCTCTCATTACTTTCTTGCCGATTAGCGTTTTACCGCTTAGATTCCGCAGGAATTGCATGCTAACCGGGTTGATTTTACCCTTATCCTTTTCTTGGTGGGTCCGGATCTCGATACCGCACAGCACGGTGGGTGCAAGTACAGAACTAATGACTGCAATTTTAGCTTCATATTTTATATTTTCACTTATAGTAATAGCTTCTACACTGCTGAACCTATTCCTACCCTCATTTATACGCTTCAGTATTAAAGGAACTTCCAAGATACTCGTAATTCTCAACTTATTCTATCCTCTCTTTATCTAAGGCAATACTGCAGGCTGCTTTCTTAAATTTCTCATCAATAATAATTTTTTATATATTTACGTTAATTACAAGGCCCATATTTTTCATGTTAGCATTCAATCTGCTCAATATTCTCTGCAAGCTCGCGAATGATTCTGCCGTAACAATCTTATCATCTGCAAATTTGTCCTGACATTCTCACCTTATTCTTAAAAGAGGGCTATTCTTATACATTTATTCATGAATATAATGAATAGCTAAAAGGACATAACACATCCTTGCTTTGTACTTGTAATTGTAAATTTATGTTAAATTTAAAAAAATCACATTCATTGTACCAGCAGCAAATTTTGCAGACGTAACCTTTACTATGCCGATGCATGTGGACAAGAAATACTTTTTCACTATTAGAAAATCATAATTATACGCTAAAACATTTTCAAAGTAGCTTTTGACTTCTGTAAATTAAATTGAATATGATTAATGATTATTCAACTTTTCCTTACCATCAAAGAATCATTGCTGTGTTTTTAACTGTTATCATTTTGGTACTGCTTTTGGTATTCAAAATATTCAGTAAGTTGCTTTCCCAACAATTGGCGTCCTTACACAACGTTGTCAAATATCACGTCAATTTGCGTCAATAAGTTGATGCACATCAGGCCAAAATTAATTCTTATACAGGGTTGACACGCTGGGGCTTACCAAAATATATGCAAATCCGCATTCACTCTCATAAGAATAGCATTAGTGTGTAAGTATGTGTACATACTTTTTGGTAAGCCCCAGCACGTCCACCCTGTATATTACTCAGAGGTTAGTTTTCAGTTAATTATATATACAAGGTTGTGAGAAATTCTTATATTTTGCAGAATCACGCGGAAATTATACAAGTTTAACAGAGAAAAAACAAAAGAAAAAACAAAAGTTAAAGATAATTTCTGCTTTTTTTTATCTTGCCAGGGTAATATTTCGCCTTATAATCGCTCCATTTTTATACGATATGTAGCGGAAATAACGAAGCCAGCATTATCTATCATCGTTTAATTTCATTAAATTGAAGAGAACTGGGAATTCCCATGTGTCAGTTGCTTTCTGCGCTTTTTGCTAAATGGTATTTAATAAGTTTCGATTCGTCTAGAATAGAGTACAATAGTCTACAATAGTGCAAATATGTGTTTTTTCTATTAAATGATAAATATGCGGCATATGAAATTTAATAAACATAGTATCTTAATGGCGATTTCGTGTATTGAGATTAAAAATATAATATACAAATATATATATTAAATGTATATGGAAATTTTACACATTTTTAACAGTTTAGATATTTAAAAAAAGTGTAAATTTCAATGTTTACTCAAATTTTCAATAACTTTTGTGGTAACCAATATTTTTTAATGTTCTTGGGCTCATTTTAAAGTTATTCTTCCACAGTATCGAAAGAGCGTTATGAGCGTTAATCTGAATAAAATCCTATTGTAGTGCAAGAACTTAAGGTTATTATATGCTAATAAGCTTTTGTGATACTGTGCAAAAATAGCTTTAAAATGAACCTAAGAACATGACAAAATATTGATGATTACGTAAATTATTGAAAATTTAAGAAAACTTTGAAATTCACACTATTTTTGCAATATATATTTAAAAAATAGTAAAATTGGCTTCATCCTGGGCTCATTTTGTACAGAATGTACGGAATTTTCTGAGCATTCCATCCCTTAGAGAAAATAAATTTCAGCTATGACATAATTAAAATTAATAGAACTTTATCAGTCATAAAAAAGAGGCGTACGGAAACTTTCGACCGCAGTGTACATTTGAATTCTGGCACTTGATTTCATGTTTTCCACTAAAGTATTACAGAAACAATTGCCAAATGTAAGTTACATGTTTTCTTGTTTTTCTCACAGTTTATTGCACGCAGATTAGAATAATACTGCATGGACGTCTCTGTGTGTGTGCAGAAATGTTTAGAAACAAATAAAATAGGAATGTGAAAACATGTACGTGCGTATACAGATACTTGTACATCCTCATATAGAATGAAACACATAGAAATGCAGAGGTTTACGAATACAGTTTCACGCACGAGTACAAGAGGAGCAGTAGAATCGCTAAATGTAATTCGGTTAAAAGGGTTTTAGCAATACAATGCATATAAACATGAGTACTCTGCCTCCTGACTCCCTTTGGCTCTCGAGTCCTGAGTCGAAGTCCTCTCTCACCCTCCTGTGTGTCAGGAATCGTGACTTTAGGGATAGAAGGAAGACCAGGAAAGAGTCACATCGTTGGATACAATTCTCTTTCCTCTAAGGGTTTAACCGAGCTATAACGTTTTCAGGATAGGTTCAGGCTAGGTTAGCGAGGATTGAGGATGGATCGTTGAAATGGATTGTGAAGAGACGTGGAAGCGAGGTGAGGGCGCGGAATTTGTTAGCGGGGGCTGGGTTTGTTGGACAACGATTTTGATGAAAGTTCACGGGTGAATGGACCAGGATCTCGAAGGGATGGCGCGGCGCCGAAGGCGTTCATGGCATTCGCGGAGCAACTTTTGCCGCTTCGCTGCTAGCTATGCACTTACAACGAGTTCGAAACTGTTCGTGAAGCTAGAAGCTCCTTTTCAAAATGATGCTGTAAGTAAACGAATTTCCAGGTCTGATTGCGAGACCGAGTTGAGAGGAGGATAAGTTTGCTTCAGAATTACTATACTCTATTTTAGAGAGCTGGAATGCTTGGTGGAATTATGCAGTTGCTGCTTGAGAGGATTTTAGTCTATAATTGCATTTTGGAGTAACAGGATAGGATCACGTTAGCTGGAGGTGAGGTAGTTTTCCATAACGCCCATGCTTTTCTTTTTAGACAGGTTATACAAAAAAAAACTTTCAGATTTAAGATTGTAACAACTCAAAATTTGGATGGTGGTTTTTTTTTTATTTGAACTTTGGTATGAACTATTTTATGCCGGTATGTACAGTCAGTCTCGCATGCATATTAAAAATGCAATCAAGTAATCCGAAGCACAGAAAAGAAAACCTCTAAGGTTACAGCCCAATACGGCAGTGGCATTTTTTGGTTCATTTAAATGCGACTTTCGTGCAAACCTTTCTACATAGGCCTGTCCCAGTATGTATCATCAGTAACAGATGTATTTTATAATGCAGTCAAGTGGTATCTTCTACATGGAGAAAACTGTATGGTTGTAAGATCCATAAATATGCTTGTCACATACACAACAAATTTTAAAATAAGGGCAACTATAACTGTGGTTTCCACAACTACCTAGCTGTTTGTGCACGGGACTAGTTGTAAGATCTGCACTGTGTGGCTGCCACAAGTTTGTAATGTAGTTACCACAAACACGCTATTAATTGACGCAACCATACCCTGTAGTTGTCACAACCGTAAACCTCTACGGCGTTGTCACGCAGTAAAGACTCAGGATTTTATTAATGATATACTTTATTTTCTGATATTTAGTATTGTTAATCTGAAATCTTTACTGTCTCATACTTTAAATATTTTTTAATACAGAATATATGTGCCGTTCTTGCAGGGCACGATTTCTGTACACTCCCGAGTAAAAATGCTTCGACTTGAGTACGACTTGAATTGTCCCCAATCAAGACATGCTGAAGCCGAAAAGTCCGACTTGAGCATGTCTCATTTTTATACGGAGCCAGACTTCAATTTTTGTCTTGGAGACAAGTTTCTATGCCTTGAAGGAATAAATTTATCTCTTGAGTCGAATTTTTATAACTCCAAGGCGAGCGGTTTATGGCTTCGAGTTTATATCTGTCCTGACGAAAAAGGTCATTATGACTGTCATAAAAGCTAATCTTTGTTATGATTAAACAAACTTGTATATTTTTATACAATATACATATTCAAACAACTTAGTTACGGATTTTCATTTATATCATACTTGTTTGACGATGATACCGAAAATGTTTTTTGTTTTTACGTATTTCTAATGGCGTAGCAGATCCTTCTATAAAGTTACAATTTTTATTTGTTTGAAGGAAATGTTTAAGGTTTATACTCGTTCAAACCCATAGATTCTAAATTGTTTAATTAAAAATAACTAATTTATTAATTACGAATTTTTCATTTATCAATTTTTATCTCATTTATGAGCCGAAAAAGGTTCGACCATCTCAGCCAAGACAAAGATCGTCTTGAGACAAGTAAACGTCGTCTTAGCCGAAACAAGGCTCGACTTGATACAAGTAAACGTCGTTTTACCTGGCGTCGCCATAAAAGTAAGACGAAGGCCTATGTTTCGACTCAATTTTGAGATGCAACCAGATATCGATGTCTTGGAGACGAACTCAAGACTTGACCAATTAGAACTCAAGTCAAAGCATTTTTACTCGGACTACTTCAAATAGTCTATAACTCCTTAATTCGAACTCCGTCTAGAGGGAGCTTGGAGGAGTATGGTTGGTCTACTAAAATTTAAACTTTACTCTTAAAGAGCTTTTCACATATATCCATGTTGTTGAGCTTTTCGGCGAATATGAAAATCTAAGGGGTGGGGGGAGGTCAACTAAAATTGGATTGAATATTGTACTGCTATTGCCTTGAAACTTTCTATACATATATGTATAGAAAGTTTCAAGTCGAGTGGACATATAGAAGCGTATACAAATTGTAATTCAACATTTTACGCCAAAACACACACAGCCAAAGTCAAATAAAACCTTGTTATAAAAAATTCAAGATTTTATACCATATGATCCTACAAATTGTAATGCTTGTATTCAAGAATATTCAAAATATGTTACAGTTTGAATTGGTTAGATTATTTTACATGAATATTTTGAGAATAATTAATATTTTTTACGATTTTAAATAACTTGGAATATTAATATATATATAATATATTAATATATTGTTCGAATTCAATTCAAAATGATCAAATTTTGACCGATTTAAATGTCAAAGCATCAATTTTCAAATTCTTTACTTTTAAGCTTTCAATCTTTGTTTGTTATTTGTTAAAGGGTTACGAGTCAAAACACTCTAATTTAAAATTCTTATCATTCTAACCAAACTGTTCGAAATATCTATAGGAATTTCCAGAGATGCATCACTAAAGCTTTCTCATCCAGAAACCGTTTCTAAATTCTCATAAACGAAAAGAAATTTCAGTAACAGTAACTGCATAAAGTTTGAGTCACATGTTTCCGAAAATTCTGTTACCATTTAGTAATTTTCAGTTACTGTAATTAATCCGAAAATCCGAAATTTTCTAGTCGTCTGGCTATTATTTTATTTTTTATTTTTAAAATTTACCTCGAAAGTCACCCTTTTTAACGATTTAAATTCAAAATAAAATAATGTTCAGAATTGCAATCCAAAAGCTGGTATCAAATGCTTGGAAGTATAATTTCGAATAAAATTATTACAGAATTTGAATCTAATTCAATTTTTTAAGCTTCAGGATTATATTATGATTATTGAATATTGTTAATTCAAGCATGTTTCATCCTATTAAGATGAGGCTTTTCAATTTAAATTGTAGAACCTGAAAAATTTAAATTTAAAAAGACTAAATATAGAATATTCAAGCTCATATTTATTCAAATATTGTCGCAAATAAATAAGAAAAATTCCAGTGTTTTTGTAGATCTTTTTAAAGCTTTCAATTTGTCATTTTGCATTTGCTCTGAAATTTTTTTCCTTGAAATATTTTTTGCGCATCTCGCATGGTTCTCCTAAAAAATGCCCTTCTTATTTTTTAAACATTTTTCATGATTAAATAAAAAACTATGCATCCGATTATATTTATTTTTAAGTACAATCAATACGTTCATAAGTAAAATTGTTTCGTAATTTCTATATTTTTTATTATTTAAATTTTTTCTTTAAGGTTGGCTCACACTTTTTGACACCAGGGTTCTATATAAGAAAAGAAAATACTGTTCAATCATTTATTTATTATTTAATATAATTTATATATTATTTATCATTTGTTCATTGTATACCATGTACCATTAATTAAATTATTATTTATTTACCTCTAAATGGAGTGTCTAGATAGGGACTTACTAGGGAATCTAAAAGTTGACCTTACAAAATGTTGTAATTCTGGCCAGCCCCAGGCTGGACCGTTTGGTTTGCGACTTTCTAGTGTGATATCAAACAAGCGCCAGAAAAATGGACGATTAGTAAAGTTGATTCATTGCGTTCCTTTAATTTTAATTATATCAGAGCTAAAAAATGTCCCCTTTTAAAAGGAGAAAGCTCTCAAAATTCTGTATATAAAATGACCACAGGATCACGTCGATTTGTCTATTTATTAAATGGATATCGCAAAAGTAGTCTGTACATTTCAATGTTTCCTTACATTCTAAAAAACATTTGAAAAAATAAACATTTAAAAAATGTTTGGGCTCGTTTTAAAGCGATTTTTCCACATCTCAGAAACTTGTATCAATAAATTTTAAAAAATTATCTACTCTGCTGTGATTTGGAAGAACACTGTTAACTGGACTTCGGATAAGTCCCTTAAGCCGCTTGCCGTTACTAGTTTAAGGTAACTTATCCGATTTGCATTAAACGGTGTCGTGGGACCGGTACCTCTAGAGAAAAAGAGTTTCTCTAAGTACTTAAGGCTGTTGCTCTTGGTGGTTCGGAACCCACCTTAAACTGTAGGCCCCCCTTCCACCACCAAGTAAGTGTGTGGAGGGTGTGTAAAGGAATAGAGAAGGTGTAAGAAAAATGTAAACCCTTAGGGGACACATTAGAAGTTTCCATTCCATTTGTAAAAATTTAACTTTAAAATGAACCAAAGAAGGTTAAGAAATATTGAATATTTTGTACTTTACTAAAAATGTAAGGAAACATTTAAATTTTCACTATTTTGCAATATCTTCATTAAAAAATGGTGAAATTGGTTTTACCCTGGATTCACTTTGTACAAAATTTTAAGAGCTTTTAGCCCGTTAAAATGCCGAAATTTTAAATGAAATGTACTTCAAAATTAAGAGATCTTAATCTATTCTAAAAAAAATGAATTCATTATTTTGACCAGTAGTGTAGATATTTATGACTTTTCCCAATTAAATGATTAGAAACGATGTAATTTTATGTATTATTTAAGAATGTGATGTAAGCCTGACGAGGATGAGAGTAACATTAGAGCTAATGAATTGTGATGGTGGTGGTTCCCGGGCTGGTGGTTGTGACGTCGGTCGAAAAACGAGGAGGTGGATTCTGTGACGAGAACGTGAGGCAGGGGCATCCCTGAATTCTGATTCTGTTGGTAAACAAGTGCTCGGGTGATTCACTGCTTGTTCACTCCTATATCGGGCGTCAGTTGTTTCTTAGACACCGACGCCATTGCGCTACGATTTTACGGTCTAATGGATTTTAGGAGCCAGCCCCGGGGAACGGAAACGATCCACTCTCCAGAATAACTACTATTATTCCGACGAATTTGTCGGCAATCTAATACCTTCTACTCATCCGATGATATATACAAAATTGAGATAATATCCTTACCTAATAATGATAATGTCTCTCATAACAGTAAAAAAAGAACAATATCCTAATAGCTCCGTAAATTCTTCCACAACAATTGAAAAAGTGATCATAGTTTTGGTTTAAAATAGGAATAAAATTCACATCTCCATAACACTTCTAACGTATCATATTCTACAAAAGATAGTTATGGCTAATGGGAATATGAATGATCAACATTGAAAAATTGGGATATCCCCGTATCAATTATTAAAATTCTCCCAAACAAATGTCAACTTTTACTGTACTGTATCAAAAATGGCTTTCTCGATTATTCGGATTTGAGAGGAAAATGGAAGAAATTGTTTTAGAGATAAGAATGAGAATTTGGAGAGGATTAGAGAAACTTGGTCCACACACATCTCGTGGCAGAAGCTGTCATTAGTGCTAACAAGGTTAGCCTTGGGTTGGTAGTACCTGCCCGAAGGTAGATTCTCCGCTCTAGTCACCCCTCATCACCCAAATCACCCAACCCCTTCCCTGCCGTCTAGATACACCCACAGTTCTACCATTGTACTCCCTAGAACAAGAGGGGATAATAAGATCTGCGACAATCAACCCGACGACGAGCGTCGAGACGCCGACCCCTTGGGCGAGTGAACAATAGCGACGTCCGCCACGTTAGGTCCACGTCTCTCTTTCCATGTCCTTTTCTCTTGGGCCCTATTTCTCTCTTTTTCTCTCCTTCATGCACTTTATTCTTCTCATGCACGTTTTATCCTGTAGCTTCTTATCCAATTACGTTTTTAGTCCCTCATCCAGCTCTTTTACATCTTCACACTATTCCCTAGAAAAGAGGAAGTCTCTGCGGATATTGTGTATTTTGATTCAGAATATTTCCATTAAAATGTAGAAATGTGATTGGATAATATGTATTGATATTTATATTATCTTACGAAATCAAATTATGCGAATCAGGAAAATATCTTCTCGCATGTTAGCATTAAAAGAAAAGTAAGATATACACATAAGGAGATAAGAACTGGGGATGATGGTGGTAAATCATCTACTCAGCTATTGCTTAATCAGATAATGGATAAGGTTTTCAGTTATAGAAGATGAAAAAAGCAGCACGAAGATTGGCAAAAAGTTAAATAACGTAACTTCCGCAAGTTTTGTGGGTAAATATGATGAGAGGCAATAAATCATAGCTATAACGATAGCCCTCCATTATACTCGTTCAGTCTGATATGTCACTATACAGTAATATTACTGCTATAAGACAATGGGGAGAAACGGGACTCTTAACTCAGAAAAGTGACTCATCTTATTGTCTATATTATAAGTCAAGGAGAAAAATATTTGCTTTTTGAGGTTTCATACTTGTTCAAAATTTTATAACTGCTTCAAGTATCGTTCGGAGATATACATACGTTTGTGATAATTTTTCGAAAGACTCTAGAAATTTTAGTCTATCATGGAAAAACTTAAGGAACATTACAAATTATTCTGAAATCTTTCAGAACATTCTCAAATATCATGAAACATTCAAAACCTGACGTTTCTTCAAGTTACATTGCAAACCATTTGAGTGGAAATAATATTATAATAAAATAAATAATATTATAAGGCTCGTTTTACTCCTACCTGCGCCTGCGGCGCGGCGTACATTTAAACATTTAATAAAAACATTTAATAAAGAGAATTTGTCGACCAAATATTCATTTTTTCATTGACACTCCCTTTCATTGGGCCGGGATCATGCCAAAACCCTGAATGTCAAATTTGTGGTAAATTGCGTTTATAGGAAGTTACATATGCAGCATCCCTCATTCGGAAAAAATGTGGAATCCACAAAAAAGTAACAAAAAGTATGTGAGATGATTTAATTATTTCTGTGACTTATCATAGAGTAAGTGGAGTGTATGGAAGAGAAAGTAGGGGAAGTAAGGCGAAAGCATGTAAGAGGAAGCAGGGAAACTATGGGCCAGGAAGTTAAAAAAGTGAGGGGATATGAGGGGAGGTAAAGTCGGAGAATTGAGAAAAATGAGGTAAGAGGAAGTAAGCATGGTAAATCAGGGGGTATACTGGTAAGGGGAGTAGAAGGAATTAGGGGAGTCAGGGAATGTGAGAGTAAATGAGGGGATGGGATGTAGGGTAGGAGGAAGTAAATGAAGGGGTATATTAAGGGGAGTAAGGGCCGATGAGGGGGAAGCATCGAGGTGGGAAGTAAAGGAGGAAGAAGTAGGATAGGGTTGGCGAGGGGTAAAGTGAGGGGCGGGGAAGTTAGAAATTAGGAGAGGAAAAGTCAATTCCATTATTTAGGCATTTTTTAAGGTCAATCATTTTAATTAGGAACTAAATGATCATTTCCATAACATTCATGATCAGTTTATTTTTTAAAATAAATTGTGAAAAGAATTGCGTTGGTTGTGCATATGTCGAAAAAATAGCT
Source organism: Belonocnema kinseyi (assembly GCF_010883055.1). Classification (NCBI taxonomy): domain Eukaryota; kingdom Metazoa; phylum Arthropoda; class Insecta; order Hymenoptera; family Cynipidae; genus Belonocnema; species Belonocnema kinseyi. Next base: position 66,036,902 of record NC_046658.1, on the reverse strand, counting down.
TTTCACAATTTCAGTCCATTTGGTTTTAATCTCTTGTAAATTTTATTGTTTTAATAAGGCTGCAACTTCGGGGTCGAGTATAAATACCTTTTTCTTTATTTTTGCCTATGTGATACGCTATTATTGAATCAGAGTGAGCTCAAGAAGCAACCAATAAAAACTTCGAACATATCTGAAAATTAAGTACTCGGAAAGTCGAAAAAGTAGCAAAGATTTAGCAAAAAGTAGCAAAAATGTAATTCCACTCGATCGCGAAGGCGAAACCTTTAAAAAAATGAAATTAGTTTTCGAGAAATTCCTGAATTATGAATTTGTTTAAAGAAGTGAGAATGTTGATCAGCTACTTAGAAATGTTGATAAAATTATCATGGAGTTCTCAATTGTATAGACTAAATTGCAAGAATCAGATTTTTATTTATTATATTAAGAATAGTAAGAAGGATGGCTAATATTAGATAATATTAAGAAGGAACCTCTTAGGAGTAATTTTCTCCATTTCAATATTGCTTCCATTGAAATTTTTCGCAATATAACTTCAAAAAACGTCAAATTACTGAAAATGATGAAAAACACACCTTTAACAAATAATTTGTACGTTCCGTAGGACATTCGGTTAAAATAACATAAAAAACAAATTCTGGTTGCTGAATACGTAAATATTATTTATGTCTCAATAATCTGGTTGCCGAAAAAGTATGACATCTGCTAAATGAGATTCCATCTGTTTTTCTTTCATATATATGTGCAACTTGATTCGTTTTCAAGAAACGAAGAAGATCACATATGATTAGTTTTAAAACCTCCATTATTTTACCAGGTAGGGTAACGGAAGCAATTATCGAAGGGGGCCCTATTCAGCGAAGTCGGCCCTATTCTGCAGGGTCGGAGAAAAAATTCTTTCTATTTTCACTATTATTGCACGTACACCTTATTTCTTTGATTCCGAAACTTAACTGAGATTTATTTATTAAATTTTACTAGAAGAATAATAAATTTAAGTTTTAAGTTAGAATAAATCAACTGATTTCCCTAAAAACGGTTCCCCTCGATAACTACACTGTAAGAAATCAAAAAGTGTTAATAATTAGAAGTTCCAATCATTGTTGCAATTTCACGACTTTTAGGCTGACATTATGACACGGCGTTGCAAAAGTACAGTTTCTGCTTGCGAATCTGTTACTTCCAAAGTAGATAATAAATTGACCTAGTTTCAGAGTGTTGGAGTTTTTGACGCTAATAAAAGTACAGAAACTGGTGCAAAGTTCTTCTTTTCAACGTAACCTTATATCTTGCAATTTGATCATTTATAACGTGGCGTCCTCGCACAGGTCCTAAAGTAGTAAAATCACAAGTAACTGTAATATTTAAAACATTCAATTTTTAATATTTAGAATATAGTGAAACCCTTCAATAGCCCATTCTTCTATAGCCCTTCCGAGAATTGACGCCGCGCCGCAGGTTGCTGTAAAACGAGTTGCGCGGAGTCTGCGGTTGTCACTCAGACAAGCACTCAAGAGTAAACAAACAAAAGCCGAGCGGGCTAAGATGAGTTAGTTCCCACCTTACACCTCAGCCTCAAAATCGGCGCTATAGAAGAGTTTCGCTATGATTTGGTTTGTCTATGCCTGATCTTATAATTAAAAATTTGTAATCGTTTGGCATTTTTAATTGTATAGTATTAGATTTTCACAAGGCTTTATGTCATTAAAAAGTTTCAAGCTTGAATAATAATTTACTGAAATGAACTTGTAGATTTAACTATACAAAAAATATTACAGATTGAACTATTTTTAAATTTAAACATTAAAAATTGTGGTATTTACAGGTGAAGTAGTGCAAAATTGAACTGATACATGCGGGATTATCACAACAACTTGTTTTCCTTCCCCAAGGACATACATTTTTTTATATTTTCTCCTTTCTGAAATATTTTGAGTTATGGCCATAAATTTCTATAATTTTGTCAAATTTTGTATTCTATATTCAAGTCAAAAGTTTATTTTTGGTCCTTATATCAAGTTTTCTAACTGATAACGGCATAATATCTCATATAACAATATGGACGTTTTATTACATTTTTGTATATCAAAGAATAAGAGTTTAAGTTTAAATTTTCAAATTTTTTTAAACAGAATTTTAAATGCTAAAATTAAGCAATTATTAAGTTTAAAATTAAGCAGTTTAGGAGCCTGGATTTTAAACTGTTATGTTTCAAATCTCTGCATTTTTACTTATTCAAACACTGATTTAAACACTGAGCATATCAAATATAATCTTATATAAACTTAAAATACTCAGTGTTCAGAAAACTTCCACTTTGAATGGTTTAATTTGCAATTCAGTCTCAATACTTTAAATAAAAAAGGTTTAAATTTGAAAACTTAAACTTTGAGTCTTATTGACTGGTGTATTATCTTTTAACCAGGAAATGATTCCAAATTTTTCTTCAATTTTAGTGGCTACCTTGCGAATAATGAAAAAAGTTGATTGTACGTCAATCATTAGTGGAAGAAATAAAGTGATACTCTAAACCTTAGGGTTATCGAATATAACATCACTGGCATTGATGTAAATTTACTGTTCAATTTAGAAATTTTAGTTAATAAAACGTTTTTTTATCATAAGATGAACTTATTTGAATAAAAAATTGAGACCTCTTTCTGATAAACAAATTTTTTGTCTATAATAATATTTTTTAATTGTTTAACTTTATTTAATTAATAGCAGCCTGGAATTTTTTGAATAATAAAATGATACTTTAATCGCTTTTCTAAAGCTTCACATTTTTCAAATATTCGTTTGTTATCTGTTTTAATCTTAACCGTTTGCAAAACCTATAACCATTTATAAAATGTTTACTACAATAAATAATCCAACAGCGAATAACAAAAAACAACATTTTTGCTTCTTTCACAAATATAAAATCAACTTATTTATTTTTATCGTGTATCTGATTTTATATTTTCAACATTCAATATTATTAGCACATTTTTTATTGTAGCACCACTTTCATCTGGTAAGAATTATTTAGAAAATTTTTATTGACATACTTTCGTAATAGGTACTGTTTTTAAAATTCATATTTCTCCAAACAAGTGAATAACTGTCTTTAAATCACTCCCGCCAGGCGAAAATGCTGCCATCACATGCCAAATTCCAAGTACCCCATTGGAAAAAATGGTGTAGCTGTTGCAACCAGAAATATATTGCTGGGGAGATATAGCTGAATTTGCAATAAAGTTTAGGTAGAACTGCAAACTAGATAGCTAAGACATATTAAACCGTATGTCTCCTGCAGACAGAAAATTTGGGATATAATTCTATCCTCATTTGCTAAACATTCTAGCAGTAATGATCAAACAAAATATTTCCTATAATTAGTTTGTTCATACAGCTAATCCGTATAGACACAGCAGCTATATAGCTTCACCTAGAAAATTTAGATTCTGTGGCCATACGAGTATTGTAATATTAGAAATTTATATTTACAAATAAACATGAACTCAAAGTAATTTTTTATTAATTAATATATAAAAATATTTATTAGCTATTAAAAATTCTAACCTAAAATAATTGAAACGTCGGTTTTATGCCTATTAGGTATTTTCACCGCAACCACAAGCTAACTTCACTTTGTCAAAATCTGAGGAGAAAACAAGGGATCAAATGCATGGAACAAAACATTATTTCTGTAATATCTTTGTAATTAATAATTATTATCATTTCATTATTTCATTAAATAGTAATTAAAAAATAAAAACTATTTTTCAAACACACTTATACAGAAAAAAGTTAGCTTTTACGAAGATATTAGCAAAATCGGGTAAAAATTAACTGAATCCCATGCATTTGGTCCCTTGTTTTTCCCTCAGCAATCATCGAATTGAAATTAGCTGTTGATTGAAGTGATAAAATCTAATAAATTGAAAGGCATTTTCAAAATTACCGCCTTGCATTAGTTCGCACAACACTAACGCCCGGCCTTTCCGTAAATACAAGAAGATCCTATCTCGTGTCTTGTGGCTTAGGAGATTTAAAACATGAATATTTTAAACATTCAACGACAATGATAGAGTCGATTACGGAAATAAAAGATGTTTTGATCAGTTGGAACCTCGACAATCATATTGAAGCTTTCAAAGGTAAGTGAGTATTCTTTTATCAGTGAAAGTATAAACTTCAAAATTTTTTTTACAACTTTTTTCGATACGCCCTATTGTGCATATTGATACGCATTGATTATAACTTGTTATTTTCAATTTAAGGTTTTAAATTATAAAGTCATATACGCTTCTAATAATAAATAAGGATTTAAATATTTATAGATAAGGTTGATATATTTTTGCTTCATCATACCTAGAAATATATCGGCGTAGTAGCTACAAAAATTATAGGCACTTCAGCCAGAAAACGCAGCTAGATAAGCTGTCAAGTTTAGCTATATTTTTCAATTAGAATGTCTAGCTAAAGCTGAATAGGCCTGACACCTATACTTGTTTAGCAATACAAATATAGGTATGAAAGCTAAATTTTTAAGGTACTGTACCTATATTTGGTCTGCAAGAAAATCTGTAAAATATAATTAACTATTTAGGAACACGAAATCCAGCAATACTTTCTAGCTAGGATAGCAAGAATTCTAGGTAACATACCGAAACATTTTTTTCAGTGCCATTTGAAACACTTCGAAATGCAAAATGCGCAATCGCTGTCAATTATTTTGGGACAATTAAGAAACACGATTCGAGCTGATTGAGATATTAGTTCTATCGTTTTTTATTGGTCTCAATTGATTATTTTTAGAAGGGATCTTATTGTCGTAAAAATACAATAATCTGCTAATTTAAAAATCATTTTACTCTTATGAAATCTAGCCCAAAGATTATATAACCTACATGTTAAATTCCAGACTGACAGTGAATATTCATTATTGTCCGTAAAAACGTTTCTTTGAAAGTCGATAATAATCGGAGTAGTAAAATTATCATAATTTTTTTTCTACCGTGTCATGCTTTTTGCGATTTTTCTTGGCACCTGTTAGAGCCATTTAAATTTTTCGTGAAAAAGTACTGGGGAAATAACGTTTAGTAAAGATTTAGAGAGTGAGAATGTAATCTATGTTTTATTTTCATAAGTAGTAATAGTTTATCATGGTCAGCCAGTAAGAAAAAATTGTATACCTTCCTGATTGGAATATAGAAAAATTGTATGGACCGATTATTTGTGTTTTGGGATTTTTGTGCTTTGTCTATTTCATTAAAAAAATTATGCTCTGCATCGCAGTTTAGGTTCGCCAATAAAATAATGTTGAGAAACGACATAATACATAAAAGAGCTTGCTCCTTTGGTGCGTACAAATTTTATTCCGATAAATACGACCATTTCGATATCTATGCATTTTTAGAAGGGGTCTAGAATCCTCAATCTAATTCCATGTGAGAATTCACCCCTTATACCTAATTAGTAAATATTGCATGATCAGATACAATGTACACTCCTACCAATTCAAAATGAAACTGGAGTCAACTGAGAACAAAGGGATTAAAAATCAGCTTGTTTTGGAATGCCCATGGAATGATCAATGCGGGTTATCGAATATTAGGAAAATGTAATGAAGGCAATAAAAAGTTGCGAACTCTGCCAAGTGTAAAATCTTGCAGAGAAGCTGATCGACATCCCAAGGGGTAGGAAGAGAAAAGGGGATGTGGAGAGAAAATACAGGATGGAGTGGCGGACCAAACGGGGCTGATTGTGTGTAAGGGTTTGGGAGGAGTAAGGAGAAGCCGATTCGCGACTGGAGGGCGATGCGATGCTGCGGTAGTGGGTGAAACGAGCTCAGAGCGACGTGAGGACGAGGTTGAATAGGGGGGAATGGGGGTGAAACTGGGAGACCAAGCTGGAAGGAGCTAACCGCATCGTAATCAACGTAAAATGGCGTCGAGAACAGAGAACGGAGAACGGTGGAGCCTCCTGAGGTCGCGCCGCCATTGTTGATCACCCTCACCCACATCCTCCCTCATAATACGTGCTACGTAATACGCCTCACTCAGGGATGACGCTCTTCCCATTCGAATCAGACGATCTCGATTCTAGCACTATTAATACAGACTTCGCCTTCATTCCGCACAAAGTTGTTACTGATCCCTAGTTGAATAGAATAATGTATGTGCGGTCGTATTTTCCTCAGATTGATAAGTTTAATCAAGTTAAAAGGAAAATATTTACGATATATGAGAGAATGAGGAAGGAGATTTCGCTTTTGAAAGAATGAAAAATGGATTTCATAGTTTCTTTTTTGCTATCTAATAGAGCAAGACGAAATCTGAGGAGCAAAAAAGAAATCATGGATTTTATTTATTTTGTTTTGTTTTATGTGATAATATGAATGTGCATAATGCGACTTAAAAAGGGGAAGGGATTATTTTTTAGGTTTTGTAGGTAACACTGAAAACCCTCATAGCTTGTTTGTCCGTCATTTACCATCAAGCTCCTACAATATTTGGGCTACAGGGTTGAAATTTGCCAGGAATCTTAATATGAATCAAACCTACGGTATCAACGAAAAATATAATCGTTCGTTCATCTCATTATATAGTCAGTAAAATGTCTGTACGTTCGTGAACACGCCTAAAGCAAAAACTTAAATTTACCAACTTTATTTTTTGCATGGAAATGTGTTTTACGTGACCAAAAACCCTGAGAACCATGAAAAAATGCCCTTAATAGTCTAGGCCATAGATGACATAGACAATTTCTTTAGAAGGAATAGAAGAATTTTTGTGATTATTCGTTTATGCGCAAATTTAAATTTTATTTTTAAAATAAATACAATTGTCGATACTTAATTCCGAAATTTCAACACGGCTTTGTGTCTTTCTCAAGGCCGCAAAATACATCATATGTTTTGTTATAATATGTTTAAAAGCAAATAAAATTTAATGACGCGAGATTTTCAAAATTTAAACGTAAATATATGATAACTATATACTAACATAAATACCTGTTTATGTAGAATGCAATATTTTTTAATGCAATAAAATTGCAGAGTTATAAACTGTCATTGTTGATAAAAATTCGAAATAAAGTCAAAAATCCCCATTCTAAAGAAATTGGTTCAATCAAAAACTCATTCGACAGGTGTATTAAATTCAGTCATGATTATTTTCGAAGTGAAAATTTAAATTTTGTTAAATGAACTTCACAAATAAATGATCATCCTCTACCACTCATCATCAGTGTTATAAAAGGTAGAGTTCATGAAATTCATCAATCTTCCAACAACACTAGGATGAAAAATGTTTGGATAATCACAATGCAAATGACAAAGTTTGAACTCCTTACATTCAATGATTTTATCTGAAACAATTAGAGGTCCTCTTGGGGGGGGGACGTCAATTCGTGCAAAAAAGGCACATTTTTGCCCATTTTTTTCACCACACAGTTAAAATCTATTTATGAAAACCAATGGTATATTGAAGTATAGAATTCGAAGAATATTTTGTGAAATTTTTATGTAGAAATATTAAAAGATACGGCAATGGCAGCAATTATTCGAAAGCGTCTCGGAAAGAAGTAGAATTGCGGTGCCCCTGATAACTCGGCGCTGCATCATCTTAAATAAAAAAATCAATGTTTTTTCGTTAGATAATTGCCTTCCCCAGGTAACGCTGAAAGGGTTTTTCGAAATTTTAATTTTTCACTTTTTGGGAACACTTTGAAGTGAAAAAGCGATTTTTGCGAAAAAAAGGGTAGTTTTTTATTGTAGAATAAAAAATATTAATATATTTTAAAAAAGCTCTCAAGCGTTACCTTGTAAATTATGTACAGAAATAGTGTTCAAAATTTCAAAAGGATTGGTGCAGTAGTTTTGAAGTTAGGAGGGGCACCGACTTTGGAAACGTGAGTTGTGGGAAAAACGCTACTAAACAATTTGGAATAAAAAGTTCATAAGCGAGATTTATCGGCTTACCTCACACTGAATCATCGATGCCGGGTCCATAAAGAATGTTGCTATCATCCATGATGTCTAAAGCATCTTTTTGCTCCTGTCTACGACGAATTCTGCCTTCTTTTGCCTCTTTATCAGCTCTGAGTCGTGTTTTCCTGTACAGAGTCGTGTATGAGGCGCGGTTTCTAAAACCGCTGTATCCTCGTTAGTTTTTCTCCGATTAATCTCAAATTTTCTCACAATATTCTTGAAAGATTCTCCATTCATTCTCCATTAATAATAATTTAAAACGTGAGAGAATATCTCTTACAAACGTAAACTTCTCGCATATAAATGTTTCAATAAAAAGATTAAAACTCTCATTTCCTACAAATGTATAGTGAACTATTTGAGAAAGGAAAAATGGAAAAAGTTTTTAGAATCGTCATTCAAAAAACATAATTGTTGCAGATAAGCAAACTTACTAATACATAAAAAAATAAATACCATGAAGGTGAATAATAGAAACAATCTGTAAAATTTAAAGCGGATTCAAAGACATCAAAAATAGGCTAGCTTATTGTCTTAAAATCACCCTGTTATCACGCCTACTATCTGTCCAAAAAATATAGGCACCTTGATTTGTTTACAGATTTTCGAGAAAATCTCAGCAGAAAAAAATTCTAAAAATATGAGAAAATATGCATGTTGGAGTTGGAGGTTTTTCCAATACTGATACAGAGTTTCAAAGTGTTCACATATGATTAGAAATTATTTCCGGGCGAATGACAGGTGAAAAAGTACCATAATCATATTATCATTTCCGAATACTCAACTTTGAATAGCTCTAAGTCACTGCAAATAAATTATGAAAATTCTGACAAAAAATATATGGCTTCGGTAATTCTTTCTGTGTACACTGGTGAAATTAAGAGTCAAATATAATTATTTGTTAATAAGTTGTTAACAAAAACGCAGGGAGATGTCATCTCCGAAACTAAGGAACGTATAAAGGTGATTCTTTAAGCAAATTACACATTTTTGGCTTTTGACAGTAAAAAGTTGCACTTGGATGTTTAAAATTTTTTTTATTTTTGGAAAAATACAAAAGACTTTACGATGATCGAGGCAACCGCATTCTCAGCAGGGCATTTTGCTAGCGCTACACTGTTAAAAATGTTTACGATTTTACAATACATCACAATACAAAATGTAATGTAAAATTACAATACACGTATTGTGAATTGAAAGCATTGGGTAGTGACCGCTGCGAAGCAGCGCCATATTATACGAGGTGTGTTCAAAAAATAAGGTGACTTTATGGTTTTCTCAAAAAATATTCATTTATTCCTCAATATTTATGTTGTCCCCTTCAAAGTAATCCTCCTCAGATATAATACACTTGTGCCAACGCTTTTTCCTATCATCGAAGCACTTCTGATCATCATTTTGTGGTATAGCCTTGAGTTCTTTCAGCGATGCAGTTTTTATCTCCTCAATCGTTGAAGAACGATGTCCTTTTATGGGTCTCTTCAGTTTTGGGAAAAAAAAAGTCACTGGAGGCCAAATCCGGTGAATATTGAGGCTGAGGCATGACTGTGGTGCTGTTTTTGGTCAGAAGATCTTTCACAAGCAACGATGAATGAGCAGGTGCATTATCGTGCTGCAAAAGCCACGAATTGTTTTTCCAAAGTTCCGGACGTTTTTTGCATATCGCCTCTCGCCAACGGCATGGCATGAGCTAACCGATATGCCAACATATTCAGCAACTTCTCTGATGGTCATTCGGCGATTTTTCAACACCATTTCTTCCACTGCTTGAACGTTTTCATCTGTTGTTGACGTGCCGGGACGTTCAGGGCGAGGTTCGTCTTCGACATCCTCTCGGCCTTCTTGGAACAGCTTGTACCACTTAGACACATTTTTCTTACTTAGAGTAGACTCACCGTATGCAACTGTCAACATTTCAAGAGTTTTAGAGCACTGGATTCCATTTTTCACACAAAATTTAATGTAAACTCCTTGCTCCATTTTTTTCAAAAGAAGAAAGTCGCCGAGCACACCAAACCCTTCTAACCTTTTACGCCTCTGCCAGAAAAACAACACGAGCTATATAGTCAAAACTGTGAACATATGATCGTGACGAGTGTAACAACACAACAAAACAAAAAATTTAAAACTTGAATGTACGTAGCCCGCGAAAATTGAAAAGTCACCTTACTTTTTGAACACACCTCGTATGTATCAGCAGAAAGTATGCTTTTTATTTTGCGTTACATCGGAGTGCAATAATTTAATCAAATGTGAGGCAAAAGGTAAGCTTATATTAAATCTTATTTATATTAAATGTAACATTTTTGCGCAATATAGACTTTCTTCAGAAACAGAATAAAAAACTGAAAGTTAGGGAAATATGTTTTTCATCTAAAAGCAAAAACAGAAATTCGTATTTTCATAGTAACTTTACAATTGCCACCAGCGAAGTCTTAGCTCGAAGGGAATTACATTCATCGCTTGACCAATGACAAATTTACTTAGTTTACCCTAATTTTTCACTACGTTTGCGTTCGCGCAGCAATTCTCTCTAGGAATTGTGATTGTTGAAACTGCAGTGGGAGTCCGAGACCGTGTCGAAAGCTCAAAAACGAATAGACCTGGTATATATTCGGTTTGTGTTTCCTGATCCCGTTCTTCACTTTACTATTCCAGTGACAGAGAAGGGAAAGTGTTCCTATTTCTCCGTCACTGTACGAATCTAACGTAAGTACCGTTGCAAGGTTATGTTCAATTAAATGTTTAAAGGTTTATTTTCACTTTCTTAGTTTAATAAATAATAATAATAATAATAATAATAATAATAATAATAATAATAATAATAATAATAATATGTCGCTGTGAGTTTAATTTTATATATTTATTATTCATAGGTTATAATCGCAGGATAATCTCTTTTAATTTTCAAATAACGCGTCAAATTGGGCTAAGGACGGAAAATAATTAATGGTAGGAGGGGTGAAGAGTGGGGGGTCCTTCTTTTCCTACCCAGTCATCGGGTCACCCTGTGTATTCGTGTAGGTTGAATTAGTGACTTTGACAGCATTTCGCATATAAATTATCGATTGTTTTCGAACTTTGAGTTTCTGCTGCAGATTATATTATTTCGACGTATAAAAATAAAGTCAATACTGCTTGCCCCAAGTCGGGAATTCACGAAAGATACTCTGTTACGCCATACATCTTGATTAATTGTTGAATTTGTAAATGTTTAATTTATATTTTTTGTATGCCTGTAATGAGACTAGATAGTGCTGAAAATTGGTGAGGGTTCAAAAATGTACGTAACACAGTTCTTTAAATAATCACTCAATATATTTTAAAGAACACGACACAGACTATTTACAGGACTGTGGCAAAACATGCTAAAAATATAAGTATACACGCGAATTAGTGGAAAACTTGGAAGACGAGGTGAAGGTACCGGTGTTTGGAAAATATCAGACGCGTTCTTAGGGTCAAAGTTACATGAAGGTGCTAGTCTAAGTACAAAAGGTAGAAGGATTGACCAATTAGGATTTAGAAGGTGGGATCAATAGGTGTAGAGACAAAAGAGCAAGTGAAAACTGCAGCTGCCCAGTTTTTCCAAAATAAAATATTCTGGTTAAGGTCATCCTTCACTTTCGATGGTCGTATCGTAAAGAGCTTAAGTTTCTAACTACAGCCTGAGAAAATTTTCCAAGCTGACGGAACAATGCTTAATCTTAAGCAGATTTACAATCTCTCATAAATTGGAAAGTAAAAGTAAAATTCCTCAAACCGTAAACAACCCTAGCTATAAATTATTTACAATATGAATCGTCTTAAACTTTTCTATCTGGTATTTAAAATAATTTTTTAATGTATGACTGAACATAAGCTGGGCCCTTTGAACGACTATCGTTCAAACTAACTGCTGAAAGTGTTACAATAATATACAGCAGATAATAGTCAGATTAATGATTACAATAATATCTTATAATAGTTAGTCACATATAGAGATGAAATTTACACAGGAGCAAATTTATAAAAAAATGCATTATCTAATTACATGCGCTTCTTTGTCGTTGATCGGTTGGAGGGATGTTATCATTGGTAGCAATCGGCAGTGGATATAAAATTTTAACATTACGTTTGTACGTTCCGGTTTTTGTTTTGACTATGGCTACGCGTACAATCTTATCTTGACCTGGAACGGTTTCGATAATTCTGCCTAGCTTCCAAGTCATTGGAGGCAAATTGTCTTCCTTGAGAACTACTAGAGTCACAACTTGGATGTCTACTTGTTGACTGCCTCGCTGCCACTTGCTGCGGCCAATCATCTCATTAATATATTCCCTATGCTATCGAGCCCAAAAATATTATCTCATTTTCTGGGCGTGTTTCCATGATGATAATCTCCATGATCTTGTGTTTCTTAGGTCGGCCTGTGGGTAAGTGGTTAGAGGGCTACCAATAAGGAGGTGACCGGGAGATAAGGGAAGTAGGTCATTCGGGTCTGATGATAGTGGAGTCATTGGACGAGAATTCAGAATCGCTTCTGCCTCAATCACGTATGTCTCTAGTTGATCATATGTTAGCAAAGTCTTGCCTACTGTTCGCAGGAAATGATATTTAAAGGACTTAACAGAGGCTTCTCAGAAATGTCTCTCCGAAATGTGGCGATTGAGGTGGAATGAAGCGCCAATTGATTCTTTGTTCTAGCAAAAACTTTGGATTTCGGGTTCTTGCTCTGTGGCTCTAATAAACTTATATAATTGCTGGATTTCTTTGTTTGCGCCGACAAAATTGGTGGCGTTAACTGAGTAAAATGTATCGGGCTTTCCTCGACGCGAAATGAATCTCTTTAAGCAGCCAAAAAAGGCTTCGGCAGTCAATTCGCATACTACTTCGAGATGAACGGTTTTACTTGAAAAACAAATGAATATTGAAACGTAAACCTTGACTTGATTGCGATTTCTGACTAGTTTTTCTTTAATGAAAAATGGCCCACGATAGTCAACCCCAAGATTTAAAAATGGACGTGTTGAAAGTAACCGATGTTCCGGAAGATTTCCCATAATGTAATTAATTCCATGCGGGTTAACCCTGAAATATTGAACGCAATTTCGAATTAAGTGACGTGTTGAATTGTTACCATCAATAGGCCAGTACCGCAGACGAGCTCCATACAAAGTAGCTTGGGTCCTTGCATGCATTCTTTATAAGTGCTCATTTTTTATAATCAATTTTGTGATGTGCTGGTTTCAAAGTAAAATGATAGAGAATTTTTGAGATTCTGGCACGTTTGCGTTCGTGAGATGGCTGCCTACCCTAAGAATTCCATCCTTATCAAGAAAAGGGTTAAGGGGGGCTAAGTCGCCCTTTGGATTTGCGAGTTTATCGCACAAAAGTTTCTCGATGTCTCTGGAAACGCTGTAACCTGAGTTTGACGAATAATCATATTATGAGCAACATCGATCTCTGAAACCGACAGGAAGCCCTTGAGTCTGGAATCTTGATTTTTGTCTCTGCTGTTCCGAACAAAGCGTAAAACGAATGCAAGAATACGATTGAGTTTCGCGAATGATGAACATTCTTCTAATAACTCCCAATTTGCGATTGTCAATTTAAATGAAAATGAACTTGCGAAATTTTTGTTCTAAAGCCCGTGATTTTTCCGTCAAAATCAGTGAAACGCAAATAGAGCGCTGCGCTGCAAGCCTTTAAACTGGCATCTAAAAAACCCGTGAATTACAATACGAACTGTGTTAGGGGCTGTGATGGATCGGTTAAAATGAACCTGACACAGAAGAGGTAACTGATCACGATAATCTGTCCATCATTTTTTCATAACTACTGGTCCCAGTAGGTCGAGGGGATCAAATAGTTTTGCTGTTTATGAAAATATTGAGCGCTTAGTGATGGAATCATCAAAATTAGATAAGTTTACCGTTTACAGGATTTTATCTGGATCCAACAAAGACCAAGAGTTTTGCTGGTTTTTGTCGGATCCAGTGACATGTGAGGAGTGAGTGAATTGTTTTCTATGTCATTTATGACTTTAGGGTCATTTAATCGCCATTTCCGGAGATTAAATCCTCCTTTGTGTAGAAGAGCCAGTAAATCGTGGCGTATTGAATGTGACTTTGTTTAGTGTATATATTTGTATTTCTTCACTAGGATCTTCTCTCAAGAAAATTTGATGAAAAGGCCTGTGTTGATGATACAATCGGATCTGCCAATACATTTGCTCGATATCCGCGGCGAGTGCGATTAAAAATGTCCGAAAATGCATGAAAGTGGAAAATAAATTGGCCTGAACGGTCGGTCCTACCATTAAACTGTCATTTAATGAAAATCCTGTTGACGACTTGACGGATCCGTCAGAAACTACACGTATTTTTGTGGTAACACTACATTTTTTTATTACAGCATGGTGAGGGATATAAAAGACACGCTCCAGATTTTCATTTTTGTTTACCAGGCTCATGCGGCCTGCTTCTTTGTAACCTGCAATACACTCGACATATTGTGATTCAGGATCTATGTTTTTTGAAAATTTAGATTCCAATGAGAGAAATCGATTAAAAGCTATTTTTTTGTTTCTCTAATTTTTTGTATATTTTCATTAAAGGGTATTTGCACGGTATATCGACCTGATGCGTTTCGAGTAGTAGTTTTTGTGAAATGTGAATCACAAGCTTCCTCTTCCGACGACGAAGGAGATGCCTCGCGAGGTCAATCTACTTCCCACAATAAAGGCAGTTCTGAGAACTTTGTGAAATCACAATAAACGTTTCCAAGTCTCGCGTGTGTTTGATGGAAACATTCTACTACTACCCAACCGAGCTCGGTTTCTTGGGGAACGGCTTCATGATTTGAAATAGGGATTTGACCAGAATGTGAAAATTGGTAACAGTACTGTGCATCGAGAATAATGTCTATTTCAGAGGGTTGATGAAACTCAGGATCTGCAAGAAATATTCCTTTCGGAATACGGATTGATCTGCGATCAATGAACACTGATGGGAATAGTCTAGCCGATGCGATTTACTACAAAAAGGGATAGATCGTGCTGTCGATCATTGTATCCAGACTTGATGGTAGCCCTCGTGGTGTATTTGACCGTAGTCGATAGTTGGTCTACTGCGTCGAGAGGGATTTGAATGACAATTTTTTTGAGACCGATTTTGTCTGCGAATTTTTGTGTTATCACATCCGTGTGACCTCTTTCGTCGATGATGTCGACGATGACAGTTGCTAAAACGACTTCAGATTGGATAAATAACTGACAATTTGAGACCGGACTGGGCAACGTTTTACTGGACTGACTAGATGGATCTACTTGATTTGTTTCTATAAATTGACTCAGGGAAATTTTTATCGAAATGTAAGAGTGAATTAGGCCTTTTACCGCACGTACGGCATCCGCTTGATAGAAAATTCCTCGATTGATGTTTGCCGCGCAAACAATTTGCACAAACTGAGTTGTTTTTAGCTGCTTCATATCTGTCTTTTGTAAACATAGCTAAGAATTCACAGCATGAAAAAATTCCGTGTTCACCCTTGCAAATATAAAATGTGAAATTTTTGTAATTTTCAATCAATTGACTGTTATGTGGATTTTGATGGAATTTATTGTGATTTAAATTTAGATTGGATTGATTGTGACGTGAATTTTAATTGGAGGACGTATTAACGCCTGTAAAGGGTGAGAGAGATTTTTCAATGAAATTACCGTTATTTTTTGTTTGAACCGATTGTTGAGAGTTTGACTGATAAGTAGCCGCCCTTGTCTCTTCAATATAAGAGCAGCACTGTAAAAAATCGAGCATGTTTTTAAGAGCAGGGAACTCAATCTCGCAAACGCATGCTTCCCATTTTTCAACAGTGTAATTGCTCAATATGCTTTTAATTAAATGAATGAGCATGAAATTTCATTCATCTACATCGATGGAGAGCGCGCGAAGTGCTCGAAGATGTTTTTGTACCGTGTCATGTAGTTGACGAATTGAAAATTCTTTTGAAACTGCTTTTAAATCGAAAAGAGCTTTATCATAGGTATCTATAATTACTTTTTCGTTATGATACCGGGTTTTCAGTAGTTCCCAAGCCACTGTGTAATTTTCGTTAGTTGTTTCTAAAGACGCGATTATATTTGCGGTATTCCCAGTTACTGACCCTTTTAAATAGTGAATTTTTCTAATTATCGGAATGTCCCTGTCGTTGTAAATCATCGAATTAAACGAATCATCAAATCCGAGCCATGTTTCAATATTACCCGAGAAAACTCGAATCTTGAGATCGGGAAGATTACGATGAGCAAATCACGATATATTTAAATCCTGAATTTGTGGAACATTCGATTTATCGTTCTCTGCAACGCGATTGTTAGTTTGTGTAATTTGGTTCGGTTGCGTACTAGCTAAAGCAAGTGTATCAGAGCACCCATTGTCTTCTAACCCGAGAGTAGATGATGGGGGCGATGGTGAAGTTAAGGTAACAGCTATTGAAGCCGCGGAGATATTTCTTTTTATCAATGCTTTGATTTGACCGCAAATTAAATAGTATCTGTTTTCGAAGTTCGCTCATTCACTTACGCTGTCAAGCTCTTCCTGCGAGCGTTCCTCGACTAACTCTTCTATCTTTTCCTGAATGATTGTGAATTTTTCGGAAAACGGTACAACTCTCTCTTTTAATCGCGTTTCTAAATCAAGTTTTTCGAAATCTGTTTCCTCATTAATTTAATCCAAAAATTTTCCTAGAATAGTCAATTGACTCTTCATATTACCGAGTTTTTGCCTCAAACCTTCAAGCTCTTCTGAGATCACTTTAAATGGTTAAATTAATACACGTGAATGCGATTGAAACGACTTGAAAAATGGAATGAGCGAGAATAATGAGTATGGAATGCAATTTGGTAGATCAAATAACCGACTTACTTGGACTTTGTAAGATACGTAGAGATGATGACTGGAGATGCTGTGGCTTCATTGGCTGCTCGTTGAAAGTTGATTCTGTAAGAATATTCTGGATATCTGGCTCTCCCAAATCGTCAATGTTGATGAAATTTCAAGCCCTTCTTGAACAGCTTGTTGAATTTTCTCGTTTAGTGTGGTGACTTATAATTTTTACTGTCCACTAATTTTTTCGATCACACATCGGTATTGAAAACTGTCAGATGCTTCTATTTCTCTGACTTATATTGGAACTTGCACTATCACTAACTGGTCTTTCTTGTCTGTAATTTTTGTAATATCTTGTGACTGTCCTTCCAAAGAAATGATGTAATTTCACATTATTCCAGACGCCATACCCAGTCCTGTCGGATCTTATATGTCGCCAAAATATTTTGAGTGATTCGTATGCAGAATGATCACCTGATTCCAAATCGGTGTGGAACGTCTTCAGCAGATTGTGCGTTCTCGAGATATTCGCAATTAATCAATTTTTTAATTACACCTGATTAATGATTTTCCATTAAACATATTTCGATTTTTTTTCTGAACTTTATTGGCTCATTACAGGAAGAATAAAAAACGTTCAAACATATTTGCCCTCCGACGAATATTTATTGCACAATAGCATCTAATAGGCGAAAAAATTGGAAAAAAATTCTATCTGCCATATCTTCAAAAATATGGTCTAAAAGAGAAATATTATTTTAATTTATGAAAATAACAGCTAAAATACAAACTTTTTATAATAAAAACTATTTCTCTAAAGTTAATACTTTCCTGACAAAATTGAGTTTTACTGGATGAAATTCTGCGGTGTGATAATAAATAGTAATTTTTAGTGAATTAAATTCATGTTAGAGACAATATTTTTGCTCAAATATTTTGTTGCTGGTCCCAGACACAAAGTTCCTGTGAAATTATAGTGAAATTGTTTAAATTTAAGCAACGACGCATGAATAATCAATTACGGGGTTTCAAATACTAACAACTTTTCTGAAAAAACTTATAAATGTTTTAAATTTAGCATGATGATTCTCTAAAGTACCACTAAAACAATGATGTTAAGAAAAAATTGTTTATACAAAAATTGTAATTTGTAGAACAATCTAAATTCCAATTATTTATCTACAGTTCTATATGCAGTGGAAAGTTGGCACGGAGCTTAAACAATCTTAAATATTATTTAAAATTCAGTCATATAATTTAAATTTCTTAATTTTGATTCATTTAGTAGTTATGAACTTCCCTTTTTTTAAGAATTCGACAATGGGCTCGATAAGTGACATTGTAAACTCGGAAGCGCTCATCTGGCCGGCTGGAAAATAAAAAATGATTCTTTTCTCATTCTTTTAAGAGAATATTTAAAAAGAATTTCAAAGATTTCCAAAATTGTAAAAAATAATGTGGAATATTCAAAGGATTTTTTTTACATTTATAAAATTTACTCTGAATTGTAAGAACAATTAAAAAATATCTTTTTAAATGAATCAAACTTTGCTTGTCATGTTCAAAAAATGTTGGCAACTTAAAAAAATTCCTTTAAAATATTCCAGAATCTATTTTGAAAATTGTGAAAATCTTTGAAATTATTTTCTTAAAATATTTTTTAACATCAGAAACCATTTTACATCTTCCTTGGAATGTTCAAAAAATGTTTTTTTTTTCATTTTGAAGCCTTTTAGAATTCTTAAAAAGCTTCTAAAATTTGTATTTGAAATTTGCACAAATCTACATTTTGTTTTAAATGAGGCTGCAACAAATGCTCGAAAATTTCGATACGAATAGGCGAATGTTGTCAGAACATACAACTCGTTTAAATTATTTAAAATCATTTTAAATTTGACATTAATTTTGAAACTTTTTAAAACTTAGTGACTCAAGTTTTTCCTATAAATAATAAGCAGGATATTCTAAAAATTGTATGAAAAAAATCATTAGTTTTGAAAGATATTTATAAATTCTGAAAAAATTTGAAAAAGTTTAAATTAAATTCTAGATTTCTCTAAATTTTGAAACAAAATGTTGAAGGTTTTCAAGGATGTTTTAAAGTCTTTAAAATAATTTAACTTCTAATTTTAGAAGTGTTGAGTTAAATAATGTTAAATTTTGAATTTTTAATGTTTCTAACTTAAACATTCTTTAAAAATATAATTTTGAATAATTCAGTGCATAATATTGTGGCTGAGTGGGCCCCCAATCCTTGCTCGGTATATACGACGATTCGACGCCAATGGTTTTTGACCTGGCCGTTCGTTAGCAAGATTCCCAGATTACGGCATCACTTATAGCCCCATTGTCAAACTCTCCCAAAAAAAGGAAAATTGATAACAATTAAATAAATAAAAATTAAGAAATTTAAATTCTATGACTGAATTTTAAATAGTATTTAAGATTGTTTCAGCTTCGTGCCAAGTTCCCACTGTATATAGAACTGTAGATGAATAATTAAAATTTAGATTGTTCTACAGGTTAAAATTTTGTATAAACAATTTTTTCTTAAAATCATTGTTTTACTGGTACTTAAGAGAATTATCATGCTAAATTTCAAACCTTTATAACTTTTTGTAGAAAAGTTGTTAGTATTTGAAACCCCGTAATTGATTATTCATGGGTCGTTGCTTAAATTTAAACACTTTTAACCATAATTTCACAGGAACTTTGTGTCTGGGAACAGCAACAATATATTTGAGCAAAAATATTGTCTCTAACATGAATTTAATTTACTAAAAATTACTATTTATTATCACACCGCAGAATTTCACCCAATAAAACTCAATTTTGCCAGGAAAGTATTAACTTTAGAGAAATAGTTATTATTTTAAAAAGTGTGCATTTTAGCTGTTCTTTTCACAAATTAAACATTTTTTTTTCTTTTATATCATATTTTTGAAGACATGGCAGATAGAATTTTTTTCCAATTTTTTCGCCTATTAGTTGCTATTGTGCAATAAATATTCACCGGAAGGCAAATATGTTTCAACGTTTTTTATTCGTCCTGTAATGAGCTAATAAAGTGCAAAAAAAATCGAAATAATTAAAAAATTGATTAATTGCGAATATCTCGAGAACGCACAATCTGCCGAAGACGTACCACGCCGATTCGGAATCAGGTGATCATTTTGCATACGAATCACTCAAAATATTTTGGCGACATATAAGATCCGAAAGGACTGGGTATGGCGTCTGGACTACATTGAGTATGCACTCTTCACTGTATGATTTCACTGTTTCTTAGTCACTGATTTTCAGTTATCACTTCGGTTACTTAACAGCCACTTATTTTTATGAATATTTCTTAAACCGGTCGAGTAGATCCGGCTCGAACGATCATAAAATGATTGATTGTTGAATTTGTAAATGTTTGATTTATATTTTTTGTATGCCTGTAATGAGACTAGATTGTGCTGAAAATTGGTGAGGGTTCGAAAATGTACATAACACAGTTCTTTAAATAATCACTCAATATATTTTTAAGAACACGACACAAACTATTTACAAGACTGTAGCAAAACATGGTAAAAATATAAGTATACACGCGAATCAGTGCAAAAATTGAAAGACGAGTTGAAGGTACCGATGATTGGAAAATATCTGACGCGACCTTAGGGTCAAAGTTACATGGAGGTGCTGTAGAAAAGGTGTTGTTCAAAAAGTGGGAGCATTGAACAATTAGGATTCAGAAGATCGTTGGTGAGATCGATAAATGTCACCCCCTACAAAAAGGGCAAGTGAAAACTGCAGCTGCCCAGTTTTTCCAAAATAAAATATTCTGGTTAAGGCCATCCTTCACTTTCGATGGCTGTATCGTAAAGAGCTTAAGTTTCTAATTACAGACTGAGAAAATTCTCGAATCTGAGGGAACAATGCTTAATCTTGAGCAGATGTACAATCTCTTATAAATTGGAAAGTAAAAGTAAAATTCCCCAAACCATAAACAACCCTAGCTATAAATTATTTACAATATGAATCGTCTTAAAGTTTTCTATCTGATATTTACAATAACTTTTTATAGTAGGACTGAACACATCTGCCATATCGCGCTCGTGAAGGGACGTTTGGTCAACCTAACCTAGTTTAAATGTTTAGTGAAGTTACCCATGAAACAAAAATCCATTCACTTGCATTTGAATGGGTTTTGAGGTCTCCTTAATAGCGTATCTTTCACTGGAATTCCAGATACCTGCCCGTATGTGAGAGTGAGTTTCGAATGAAAAACCGGCTTTTTTAATCGGCCGCGTAATTTTGTTCTCGTACCCATTCAGTAACGATTATGAATCAGCATTAACCAACAGAGGAGCAATATTTCCGATAGAAAATTATTAATGAAAAAAAAATTAATTTGAAAGGTTTAAATTATTGATTAAAAACTAGTTAAATGGGCAACTTTTAAAAAAATCCTGGCATACATGTATTCCTATGACTTAGTAAAATTTAACTTATTTTTATTTAATTTATTTATATTTTAATAAAGAAATCTATTCAAATGTGTGAATTAAAATATTTTTAACTCTAGAGAGGCAGAATTGAATTGGTTAGAATTAAAATTTCAGAACTTATATTTCGTAAGCTAATTAGAAGGAACTAAATCAAAATATGACCACTTCTGAGGAATAAAAAATATCTCTGTGAGGTGTATTACCCAGTGACGGACTGGGTACTCGGGGCGTAAACGTATTAGATGTATGTAATACTTGACTTGTTACAAAACAAGATTAATTAAAAAAATGGTGCTTAAAAAAAAAGTACAAATTGGTTAAAAACGATTTAATAAGATGCGTAGTTTGTGTTTTATTCATAAAAAACAACATGAAATGTAAAAAAAATTAATTTTTAGGCCAAAAGACACAAACTACGAAAATAATAAATGGACGAAAATTATTCACTCACAAAAGAGCTTCAAATTCGTTATTAATAATTTTTTATGGAACGCGTTGTTTTTATTTTAAGCCTCGTTTTAATCTTAAAAACATTGAAAATAAAAAATTAAATTTTGTTAATAAAAAAATAGTTATAGAAGGCGAACTTTTTAATTTATAAAAACAAGGCAGTGAAAATATGTATGTTTCAATACCCATGCATATAAGGAATTGTAATCATATAGATTGATTGAAACGATACATTTTTCAGGGTAGCTGAGAATTAAAGTTAGAGGAAAATAAGGAACAAAAAAATTAAATTATTCATTATAAATAAAATTTGTACATTATTTTGCAATAACTGAATAGGCGATCCCGGGCCGAGATACAAAAATAAATTCAATATGCATTTGATATAATAATGTTGAACGTAATGTAGAAAAGTTCGCATTTGGGAAAAAATCGAAAGTGAAGCACAAGATACGTGATCAGAATGTGTTCGTTAAAGCCGAAGAAGCTTTAACAAAAGTTAATTCGCAATCACCATATTACAGTTTTGTCGATGCTTTGGCCTTTAATTTTAAAAAGTTTGTACACAAATGTTAGGAAGTACAAAGACCGAGAATGCAGCGTGAAGTAAATATATTATCGAGCGCAAAGCGCAAGAACCAATAGTCGCGCACCCATATAGACTGCAAGTTTTCAAGTATCTTTGCCGCGAAGACTTAAGCCTTGGTTTAAATAAGCAATTCATAATAACAACATTAAAAATGACAAAAAATGTTTAAATTATAATAAAATAACAATTATTATAGTAAATTATAGTAAAATATTGTAATATTTTACAATTTCCAAAATAATGAAATATATCCTTTGATCCGAACTCTTGAATTGTAAGCTAATAACTTGTTTTAGAGAAAATTTCGACTAATAAGTAGTTGTTTTAATATAAAAATTGAATTTAAACTTAACAATTACTAAAATAATAAAATACATCCGATAATTAGTCGAGAGTTTATAAAAAATTAAATGAGTTGCCCCCTATCATGTTTGAAAGCGAAAATGAAGTCGTTCGTCCTCGGTGTCGCTCAATATTCTTTTTTATTTACAAGACGAATAATTCATGACTAAAAGTAAAAAAGCTTATTAAGTCTAACTAAAATATTTAAATTCCTGAAGGTATAAAACATAATATTTCAAATTGCGATATCGCGGGCACTCTGTAGGTCATGAAGCATTCATTTTTCAAATATTATTTTTTCAAAGTTTTTGATTCAAACATTTGGTAAGGATGCTTCTTTTTTAATTTTAAGTACCTATTGCTTATTTAAGATTTTTTTAAAAATCACTGTTTGAAATATTTGAATTAGGCAGGTCGAAATTATGATAACACATTTCAAATGGCAATAAATATTCAAACGCTAAATGGATACAAAATTGACCGTATAAATTACGGCACACCATTTACAGGTGCTGCTATTTCCGCCAATTTGGTCAATTTTGTAGAATCAGGTTAAAAATGAATGGAACATAACATTTATTCATTCTGTGTAATAATAAATTCAGTTTCACATACTCATGTCTTAAAATATATTTTGATTCCAAATAAAACAAGTTTTTTTACTCTGTATATAAAATGAGCATTAAATCCGAAAATGTAGCCATTCAAGTTTTCTCTGGAGTTTTTCTGTTCCTTTCAATACGTTTTGTTTTCGGACATTTAGAGCTGAATAAATACGTGACTAGAAACCTCAACCTTGCAATACATTCAACACATTTAATATCTCTCATATAGAAAAATGATAGGAAGAAGAAAGAGAAGAGTAGATTTAAATTTCATCTACGAGCTTTAAAAAATATGCGCATTCTCATCTTGTCGTACACACGAAACTATAATCAAGTTTCGATCATTAAAAAAATTAAGATTACGGGGACATTTACCTTCTTATATGACTAACTTCTGGAATATTTCGAGATTAAATTCGGAAGAAAAAAGTTAAAGAACTCAAAAATTGTCAGTCATTTTGAAAAAATTTTAAATGATTTCACTATTCTAAAATATATCCCAATATTTTTATTATAAGTGATTTAATTGTTTAATAAATATATATAATTTTTAAGATTTGTATTTAATCGAAAAATTCCATTTAAAAAATTTGTTAATCTTCTTGACAAATTATAATTATAACTTACAGATATTTAAAAAATTTAACTTTGAAAATAATGTGCCTTTAAAAATTGTTATTCAAAAAAAAAATTTGTTAATTTTCATTTCCATTTTCATTAATTTTCACATTTCTGAGTATATGTGGGCGTCTGAATGAAAAGGCCCCTTATGGCGGTATGGAGCATATAGCAGGATAAATTCAAAATAGAGTAATGGGGGGGGGGGGGGCAGCGCCAACCAGTTAACAGCCAAAGATTTTTTTAAAGTTAATAAGATGTTGAATTGATGCAGTTTTTTCTCATTTCGAGTTCTACATTATTTTATATCATATTTCTATAAGTATTCTGTGGTATTTTATGTACTGGAAAAATTACCTTTGAAGATATCCAACAAGAAGAATAAGTTATTTTGAATAAAAATAGAGATAGCTGTAATATAACCTCTAATTCGTTGACATTTTACTAGAAATGGACTTTACGCAATGTTTCTACTGTACAAATACAAGAAACCTGCATACTGACCGGATTGATAATAATAATATCTAATAGCATGGACATAGGAAACAAGGGACTAGGCATGCCATTGCGGGGGTGATGCAGTGAGGGGGGAGGTCCGCCACCTTTTGATGTCCCGCGGCAAACATGGCAACGCCCACATGTTTATATTTTCACGCACAGTTTGTCGACAAAAATGCTCGTGCGCATAATCAAACGGCACATCATAAGAATCCATCTTAACTTGAGCGAGCGGGGTTGAATCCACGGGAGGGGGGAGAATTCCATGAGTGGGGAGAGCCGCCATCTTACGATGTGCCGTTTGATTATGCGCACGAGCATTTTTTCCGACAAACTGTGCATGGAAATATAAACATGAGGGCGCTTTCATGTTTGTCGCGGGACATCATAAGGTGGCGGACCTCCCCCCTCATTGCATCACCCCCGCAATGGCATGCCTAGTCCCTTGTTTCCTATGTCCATGGTTTCACCTAAGCACTTGTAAATATTATTTATTTCTCAAAATATCAAATTTTTATACTGTAAGTATTGTCAATATAGTTAAAAACTTTATATTTCTGTCAGCGAAATTTACAATTTTTTCGTGGTAAAAACTGTTTTCCGTATAATTTTTCTTTTGCAACGTCAATTCTCAAGATTTCAGTAAGTAACACTATCTCTCTGATAAAATAGATTTATTTGATGCAAAGTAGAACTAAAATTGTTAAATAATAGCCATGCTATAAGGAAAATCACCTTTGCCCAACTGGTTGGCGCTGCCCCCCCCCCCCTTATCCTATTTAAGGACCAAAATGAACCTTCTCAGTTAAAAAACAAGTCTCCGGGGCATTTTTGAAGTTGAGACTTCTAAAATGCCGTTTTTTATGTGACGTTTCCTACAAATTTTCATTTCTTTATTCTTACACGTATTTTTGACGATCAAAGGAAAATCTACTCGTCCTATATAAAAATGATTAAGAACCAATCTTTAGATATTTTTTGGGTAAAAAACTTTTGTCTATTAATTTTTTTCTTACTTTGTGTGGTTTTTCAAAAAATGTAATTCCTTTATCTCGAATGTAATTTTTTACTATTGATACAAAAACTACGCGACCTTTCAAAAAAATTATTCATGACAAATTTGGATGACTTACTTTTTTTGGACGAGCAGCTTTTGTCTGTTCGTTTTCTTTCATAAATTGTATCGTTTTTCACGAAGTTTTTTTTCATTTTTAATGTTGTTTATGACAAGTAAAACAAAAACTGCACGTGCTTTCAAAGAATTAATGATAACAAATTTGTAGTTATTTTTTGGATGATCGAGTTTTGTGTTACTATTTTTTTCGTAGCTTTTGTCGTTGATCCAGAAAATTAATTTTTTTTATTTTTAATGTTGTTTTCAATAATGCAACAAAAAATGTGTACCCTATAAAAAGGGATTCATAACAAATCTGCAGACCTTTTGTGGGGACACTATTCTTGCGATTTATCTTTTGTCGCATCTTGCATAGTAGACCGCAAAATGGAATTTTTGATTTTTCATCATTTTTCGTGCAAAAAGATTTAAATTTTCGACTTTTTAGACAAATTTAAAAAATGGTTATAATAACCTTGTAGGGTGTTCAAAATACAAAGTTTAAAAAAATTTCATATCGTGCGTTGCTTGGCTTAATATATAGGTCTCTATTTAGGCCATATATAGTCCCTATATTAAGCCCTATGCAGAGTCGCAATAGTTTTTCTTTAATCGTAAAAAACAAGACTAACAATAAAAAAAAATTAAAACAAGAAAATAAGAATTAGTATGATTTAATTTTTATGCATATTATGAATTGTAATGATATAAATTTATCGAAATGATACATGTTTCAGCGCATCTTAGAATACAATTTAAAGAAAAATGGGAAACAAATATTAAAATAATCAGGATAAATACAATTTATGCTTTATTTTTCAATATCTGAATAAGCAATCCAAGGCAGAGTTACATAAACCGTATATTATATTTGATATGAAAGTGTTGTGTATTATATAGAAAAGTTGACACTGCGGACAGAATCGAGTGCGAAGCATGAGACATGTGATGAGAATGCGTTCGTTAAAGCCAAAAGAGCTTTAACAAAAGAGAATTCACAATTACAAAATTACAGTGGCGGATGTTGTGAGTCTTAACTTTAAAAGGTTTACGCAAGAATGTGCGAAAATATAAAGACCGAGCTGAAGTAAATACATAATCGAACGCGAAGCGCGAGAACCAACGGTCGCGCGCCCGAGGCGCGCTAAAACTTGCGATATTTTGGTGCGAAAAAGCATTTCTTCTACTAAAATACAATTCTCCGGTATAAAGTTGGTAAATTTACGAACTCTCAACTTCCCAATGTTGAAAATACTAACGAATCACACCGAGGAGATGTGAAAGTCTTAATCTAAACTTAAAGTTTCACTGGAAAGTGTGAAATCAAACACTAAGCCGGAGCGAGAATAGTACATTTCGATACGTGTGTGAGAGGTGATTAATTAGCGAATGTAAAGTTTTCCGCAATATCAAACAGTATTTAATACCACGAAAGGCGAAAAAATCTTGTTAAAGTTGAGATTTTGAGGTTAGAGTGGTTTAAACATACAGTCGACACTATACGGTGCGAAAACTAACACCGATCAGTTGCTTTGCGCGCGCACGCGCAGTTAACTTGTGTAGGCGTGTGCGAGCTAAAGAAGTTAGAAGATAAATTTATAATTAAAAAGATAATTTATCAAGAAAAAAAATTTTCAACAAAATTGTTTAATTTTCATCTTTAGAAACGAATTTTAAACTGACCAATAATTTCCTACAGAAAACAGAAATTTAAAATTTCACAAATTAATCTTAAAACAACAGGAAACGGATTTTTAACAAAATAGATGAATTTTCAACGAAAAACGGTTGCATTATCATTTTAAAAAATAAATTTACAACAAAAAATTATCATCAAATTAGTTTAATTTCCGAAAAACTGCATGAACTTTCAACCATTTAATATGAAAAGAAAAGAAGTTTGATCAAAACATGCATTTTCGACCAAAGAAATGAATTTTTAATGAAAGTAGATGAATTTTTAAACAAGAAGAATACATTTCTACCAAAAAAGATTAATTTTTAACTGAGAATGGTCAATTTTCAGTATAAGAAAATATTTGTTCAACTAAAAAAATCGAATTTTCAACAAAACAGTTAAATTATCAACCAAAAATACAACTTTTAGACTAAAACAATTATTTCCTATTAAAAAAAAAGAGTTTACAACTAAAAAAATACTCTTTAAAAAAGTTGACCAAATCGTTAAATTTTCATCTTTAAAAATGAATATTAAAACTAAAAAATAAGTATTAACCAAAAATAGAATAGTTACATTTTCAAATAAAAAAATTAATTTTCTGCAAAATTGTTTATTTTTCGATGTAAGAAATGAATTTTCAACTGAAAAATATTTTGAATAAAAAAAATCGAGTTCACAACAAAATAGTGAAAATTTTAAACATACAGTTGGATTTTCAAGTAAAAAAGATACATTTTTACCAAAAATGGAATGAAATGAATTCTGAAAGAAAATTCAAAAAAGGACACAACATTTCTATATGATTTAAAAAAAAATTTAAAAGGGGTGTAAAAGAGCGTGTAGAAAATTTTGTAATTTTGCCATGTTGTATATAATTTTAGAAAAAATAAAAAACTTAATTCTTATCTAGCCTTCTCGTTTAAAATTTTGTATGGTTTCACTTTAAACCATTTTATACTAAAGAAAAAAATGTTTCATCAAAAAATGCATGTTCAACTAAAGAACTTAATTTTTAATTAAAATAGATGAATTTCTAACAAGAAGAATAATTTTCTTCCAAAAAAGATAAATTTTTAATTGAGAAAGGTGAATTTTCAAGCAAAAATAAAACAACACATATTCAACAAAATTATTAAATTTTCAAATAAAAAAATTTTGAACTGAAAATGATACAGTTAAATTTTCAGTATAAGAAAATTATTTTTTAACTAAAAAAAAGCGAATTTTCAACAAAAATAATAAATTATGAACAAAAAATCAATTTTCAAACA
The DNA here is from genome assembly GCF_010883055.1 of Belonocnema kinseyi. Taxonomy (NCBI): domain Eukaryota; kingdom Metazoa; phylum Arthropoda; class Insecta; order Hymenoptera; family Cynipidae; genus Belonocnema; species Belonocnema kinseyi. The sequence goes on along the minus strand of NC_046658.1, from coordinate 66,008,396 downwards.
AGAAGAATCATTTTCTATCAGAAAAGGATGCATTTTCAACTGCAAAAATAATTTTTTTTAAAAAGTTTAACAAAATCGTTAAATTTTCAACTTTAAAAATTCTTAATATATAAAAACTTTTACGAAACCTTTAATGTCTTAAGATATTTATCTCAATATTACAAAATTTAGCGTTTACAATTAGATTTCCATTGTAAAATAAATGTAATTGTGAATAATTATAAAATGAATTTCACAAATTTTATTTTATGAAGAGGAACATACGTTTAGAATATTTTCCTTGATTCTGCCCTAGGATCAAACATGGTACAAAAAACCGTCGTGAGATTTCATATAAAAACTATACTCTGTATACATTAATTTTAAAAATGAAAAATAATCATGATTTTATAAACATTCCTAAATTTTGTTTTAATATGTTGCTTAGAGAATAGATTTCAGAAATAAAATTATAAAAATATCTCCATTAGTTAGGCTTTAACTTTATGGATCAGTTTCAGAAACACATATTTCTTTTATCGTTTTTCAGCACATGATTTTGCCCTAAACATAAAGCAGATTAATATACACTTAAAAAATAAAAATAAGTAAGGTCAGAAATTCATACAGTTGCCTGTTAGAAAATCCCACAGATTTTTTAATAAAACCCCTTTCCACACCACCTCCAAAGAAAAATTTTCACAACATTTTTATCAAATGATAAGTCTATTGTACTTAAGGGAAAAATGAAAATCTTTCATTAATTCCACAGTCACGCAAAAAAAAGTGTGCGGATCTGGTAACAAGACACACGTTTTGGGGCGCTGAATTCAAATTAGGTATCAAAAATCACCCATCACGCCATGGTTGAGTCATAACCTCAAAAAATCATGCACTGAGCCAAATAAATTTCAAAATAATGCCAGTGATGCAAATTTTCACTTCAAAAACATGTCGTCAACTGTGAAGAATCAACCCTTTCCTGATATCAACTTATTTAACGTAACTTTACCCAACAGAACCTGACCTCACCTAGCCAGAATTAACAGAAATTTATTGAACTACACGTAAAGCTCTGGAAGCATATTTTCCCAGTAGTAAATGTGTGCTACATCGAATGGGTCAACTCGAGCCTAACCTAGAAATAAATCTAACCTAGCCTAACCTAACCTAATCTAACCTCACGAAACACAATTAAACTGATTGTGTTGTCCCGTTGTGTTCGAGGTACCGTTTCAATCAGCTTCGGCTTAGCCTACATAAAGGTTTAACCTATCCTAACCTAACAAAACATGACCTAACCTAACCGATTACACAGGCAACCTTGTTCTTGGGTACTTTCATATTTTGACATTAATAGCAGTAAATGTCTGGAGTTTCGTAACTCCATTCGGCTAGGTTAGGTCAGATCAGGTTTTGTTAGGTTAGGATAGGTTAAACCTCTATGTAGGTTAAGTTGAAGCTGAATGAAACGGTACCGCAAACACAACGGGAAAACACAATGAGTTTAATTGTGTTACGTGAAGTTAAGTTAGGTTAGGTTAGGTCAGCTTTTTTTAGGTTAGAATAAGTTAGACCTCTATGTAGGTTAATCCGAAGATGAATGAAACGGTACCGCAAACACAACGGGACATCACAATCAGTTTAATTGTGTTTCGTGAGGTTAGGTTAGGTTAGGCTAGGTTAGATTTATTTCTAGGTTAGGCTCGAGTTGACC
>NC_046658.1:66003119-66006600 GCF_010883055.1 Belonocnema kinseyi | reverse complement strand
TATAATGGCTTAACATACTATGTGTACAAACTTACTCCATTGGCCAAGTGTCACCAGCTTCGCCTCAAGGAATTTCATTTCTTATATTTTACACTGCAGGATTCATACTTGGTGAATTAGTTAAACGGTTACTCAATTTCGTTTACAAACAAGTACAACATAATTTAAAAAATAGTAAAAAAACTTTTTATATGCCGTAATTTGATTTTTTGCTGACTTAGAACCTTTTTTATTCTTCTTTGTTGTTAAAGAACTGCTATTTTACGTTCTGCTGAAGACAGAAAACAATCATATGATGAGGAAGCATGACAAAGAGCCGGCTAACACAAACTACAAAATTAAAGAGAGAAGCAGCCGAAGCGACTCTCTTAGGGAGCTGGTGTAAATGTTTTCGCTAATATTGTATCCTATTATGTGATGGTAAGGCTGGACGCTGTTTAGAATCCACATGTAGGAATCTACAATTTAGCAGATAAATTTTTCGGTTTTTTCTTCACTTGTTCTGTATATTTACACTAATTAAATGTAACATTGCCTATGCTCATAACTTTATCTATTCTCTGTTATCCTTTTTTCTGATTTTTTCCTTTTCGAATTTTAATTTGATTAGTGTTACGTAACAACAAATTTTAATGTAATGAGAATGGACTTTTGTTTGTGATTGCAAGTTAATATACAATTTTAAATTTGGATTATCCAACATTTGAAATATTCTAACTTTCACTTTTTCAGCAATTATTCTAACTATAATTTTTTAAATAAATAATTTAGCATCGAAAGCACGTACTAAAATTAAAGAATGTTTAATATTTAAATATTTTAAGTTTTCTAGTTTTAACTATTATGTACAAAACTTGAGGAATTATTTACAATATGAAGGTTTTAAGCTCTGAAAAAGGAATATTTCGTTTAAACTTTAGCATCATTGTATTATTTCATATATCGCACTCAGATCAGAAGAATAACGCCATGTTATAAAGAAAACTTAAATATAATTTTCACAAGACATAGTAGATGTTGTATGCTGTCAGAAAAAAGTCGCTGAATCACACCGATAAGTGAATGTTTTTCGCTCTGCAACTGAAGCGTGTTATCCCACATCTCTATAGGTGCAAAGTTCGGTGTCGAACGTGAGAGCGTACCTTTTTCAGCTCAGCCAGTGCGACTATTGACAGTAGTCTGGGACCCAAGAGCACTTCAGCATCCATTTTAGGTCCTGATGATTTAATAATTGATTCTTGTGCAGAATGTTCTCCTGATTCCTAATATATCGGGTGCACATAGCGAATTGCGGGTCGTTTTGTTGTTATTTGACATGTTATGTGTTTAGATAAAAAATGCCATATCTCTGAAAATTATTAAAGTTTTGAAAATATTTTTCCATATTTATTTAAAGAAGTGTGATATGCACAAATTTTGTACATAGTGTATGTTGATTTAATTGATAGTATTCGAGAAAAACAATAAAATAGCGTTTTAATAAAAAGCGATTTGTACAATACATTTTTTATCATTTAATCATTTTTTTCTGGAATCATACAGAGCTAACTAAGAAAATACAGTTGGTTTTGAATTTTTTTCAATTAGGCTATTAGTTTAGTTTTGACAAAATTCTAAATAAATGCAAAGTTTTCACGTCTGTGTGTACAAGTGTTAGTAACAGCATTGAAGGGACAGGCAGCGAGGGGGGTCTCGGAGGCTGCAGGTTTTCAATCTGAACCGCATCCTCACACACAAGCGCACACTCGCAAACATCCTACTTAATATAATTCTCTAAACCAATAGCCTAATTAAAAAAAGTTCAAGACAAATTATCTTTGTCTCAGCTAGTTCTATATGATTCCAGAAAAAAATTGTGAAATGATAACAAATGTACTGTAGAAATGGCTTTTCATGAAAAAGCTATTTTATTGTTTTTCTCGAAAATCAACAATTAAATCAAAATACACTATTGACAAAATTTGTGTATATCACACTTCTTTAAATGAATATGGAAAAATATTTTCAAAACTTTAATAATTTTCAGAGATATGACATTTTTTATCTAAACACATAGAATGTCAAATAACAACAAAACGACCCGGAATTCGCTATGTGCACCCGATATATTCGCAATACGTAGAAAATTCTGGACAAGAATCAATCATCAAATCATCAGGACCTAAAAACTCTCCTCTTCGGATCCCAGACTACAGTTCTTGCATCGTTCTGGTGTTACATGTTGCGTAGGCCAGCCTCGTGTAGAGCCGAAAATGCACGAGCAAAAACCCGAGCCCCCCGACTTCACGATTAATTTTCGGTGGCTAACTGGCTGTTAGGAGTTTTTAAGTAAACTGAATTTTGCAGGGTGTCAAGAGAATGAAATTTCATGCAATTTTGCTATGTTATATCATTATAGAAAAATATAAGGAACTTAATTCTTATTAAACCTTCTTGCGCAATTTTGTTGCACAATTTTTTTAAGTTTATGTTGGTTTACAAAATGCGCTTTCAAATTTGCGTGAGTTTAACAGATATTGAGGAATTTTGAAACGATTTGCAAATAAATAAAACTTTTGAAGATTTTTTGTTGTTTAATTTGGTAAGGTTTCACGAAAATGAAAAGCATTATTTCAGGTTCCTAGCAATAAAGTAAATTTTTTATTGCCAAAAATTAATTTCATGAGATTATTTTAAAACATTTCAAAACATTAAAAAAGATTTTAAAAATTATCAAAGTATGTGAAAAAGTTTAAAGGAAATTTTATTTTATTTTACAGAATGTTAAAAAATCAGTAAAAATTTGAATAATTTTGAAAGCTAAGAAGATTAGAAGGTCTGACAAGATTACAAAAACAAGAATTATTTTCCTAATATTTGTGTGAAAAGTTTGAGTGATTTTTTATTTTGAAAAATGTACTTTAAAAGAAAATTAAAGAAGACTTTTAAACACATTAAACGATTTCCTAACATTTCGAAAAAGAGTGTTGAAGGTTTTAAAAGCAAAATGTTTTAATTCCCTATGATTAAAAAAATTCAAAAATGTAAATAATCGAATAAATTCAAGAAATATTTAGTAGAAATAAAAAATTTAAAAATAATTGAAACTTCAGAAGAGTTTCAGAACGTAGGATAAACTTATTTAAACAACAGAACAATCTACAAATTCTTGTAGAAGAAACAAAAGATGCCCCTGGAAATTTTGTACAATTGTCAGTCTTTACAAATAAAATTCGAATTTTTTTTTAATTACTTTCAGCGCATTTCTTCTCAGACTGAATCCCCGTTTTTAATCGCAAGAGATCCAATTATTTTCAATAAAAATAAGTAATTAAATAAATTTTGAAAAATTCAAAAATAAGACAAAAAGTTGTAACTTTTTTAGTTGAAAAATTAAAGTCAAAAAACTTACTTTTTTGAAAAAGTCGATTTTAATCCGTTTCTCACTTCAACTCGTGCTCTGTACGTCAGTTTTTGGAATTTTTGAATAAAATTTTCAGAA
>NC_046658.1:66001715-66003019 GCF_010883055.1 Belonocnema kinseyi | reverse complement strand
AAATAACAATTAAACACATTAAAATGGTTAAAAAATTATTATTCAGATCATTTATCGACTGAATCTTCTTAACTGATTGTGAAATTACTGAGAGATAAAAGTATGCAAACACAACATTGCGACACAAGATAGGGTAGAGATAAAATTTTTTGTATTCAAACCTGATGATTAATGCAAACCGAATAAATTAAATTTGAATCTAGCATAGAATACATGATGTGATAGGCGTATCCGTGTAAGAATGGTTGGGCTGCCCAAGCTTGAATTTGATCATTAGATGAGTTAGTTAATTGCTACAATTATACATCAAATTTAATCTAGGTATCACATACCAAAAATTTTTGATTACAAAAAAAAAAAAATAAAGTGTGTAAATTCAAAAAATTAAATGTACGTCCGATTGATTTAATTTTTTGAGAATTTATCTGCCCTCACCTTCCAGTTGTATTCAAATAGAAAAAAAATTTCTCTAAATTTGATCAAAATCTGTTAATATTTAGGGGTCGTGCAAATACCGTTAATTTTTCTATTGATTTAATAGGGAAAAAAGTAAGCATTTGTAAATCTAGTAATTTCGTTTTGCAGTATATTGTTCAGAATTCATAAAAAAATAATAAACAATAATAAATTTTGAAAGTAGATTACTAAGCCACTCTTATGAGTCTCCAAAGAAAGTTCTTTTCATAAATAACACAGGCCCACAAAAAAAAACAAAAGTGTCTGTGCAATTGACCAGACCTATATATTCTTATGTATTTTTCGACGCTGAATCCGAATTTGCAATAAAAAAGTAGGGTCCAGCTACTTTTTTATGGGGTCTTGATCGCAAAACCTCATTTTTTACGGTTTTTTCATGGTTTTTTTTAAATAAAAAAAAATAACGAAAATTTTTATTTTTTTGACTTCAGAATCGAATTCTACGGGAAAAAATACATCGAAAACCATGTTTTGATTTTTTTTTTTACAAAAATTTCAACCCACCATACGGCGATGAAAAGGCAGAAAATCGCGAAAAGTGAAAATTTGCTTCAAATTTGATTAAAATGACATTAAAATTACGATTTTAAACCGATTTATAAACATTGAAAATACTTTACGGGGGTTTTTTGAGGTCGCTGATCACGAATTTTAAGTCATTTTTTTTCAAAAAACAACTTCTAGTCGGCGTAAGTGGACAATAAACGTGATAAATTGATATTTTCTCCAAAAAATCGATGTTTTGGATACTGTTCTGGAGGTTTTCCACTACATGAATCACAAAACTAGAACTTTTTTCGACCCTTGATCATAAAGTAAGACTTAGA
>NC_046658.1:65973338-66001615 GCF_010883055.1 Belonocnema kinseyi | reverse complement strand
AAAAATCAAAACATGGTTTTCGATGTATTTTTTCCCGTAGAATTCGATTCTGAAGTCAAAAAAATAAAATTTTTCTTTATTTTTTTTTATTAAAAAAAAAACCACGAAAAAACCGTAAAAAATGAGGTTTTTCGAGCAAAACCCCATAAAAAAGTAGCTGGACCCTACTTTTTTATTGCAAATTCGGATTCAGCGTCGAAAAATACATAAGAATATATAGGTCTGGTCAATTGCACAGACACTTTTGTTTTTTTTGTGGGCCTGTGTAATTATTAACCGTCAACGTTAAATATCCTAGTATTTTTTTAACAAATTTTCAATTGTTTAAACAATTATTATTTGTCTCAACATCTGTTTTTTAGGTAAATCGTGAAATAAACGTATTTGCTAGGCGTTGTGAGTACTTCAATCAATTATAACAAAAAAATACTTTGTCTCAATACTTTTAAAATTATTTAAATAATACGTTTTTCTTCAATTATATGGTTAACCTAAAAAAGGCAGGAAAAACATTTTATCTTACCAAATTTTCAAAAGATTTAAATATTTTTAAGTCCTAGTTTGTTTTCTAACAATACTTGTAAATGTTTAACCAAATATTTATCATTCAAACAATTTTATTTTATTTATATATCATATAATTGAAAGGCCGAGGTGACGTAATCTCAATTAAAAGGCATGATACGAAAAACGTAGACTAATCGGCGAGAAAATTCGAGTACTCTGCCCAAATGCGAAGTCACATACGACCCAACATTGGCCCATAGTCGGCAAAAATATTTTCGAAGCTCGGCTGCCATTATTGCGCCAACGACGGAATGATAACTATCGCCTGCACTTGGCAGCCAAGGTTTGGCTGCCATTGTCGGCCCAACACTGGGTAACAATACAGCTATAGTCTAAGGTCTAAGGATATGAAAAAAAGGTATTTAAAAAATAAATAGTAATTGATTTCGAGTACTTTAAATATAAATATTAATATGGTCCTGTTTAGATTCAATACATATATTACATTTTGAACATTATATTACAAATAAAATTTCTAACACTACGGGGTATTGAACCTAAATCTATATATCTAAATGTATCGCCTAGCAGTCGGGAGTGCTAAACACTGAGCTAATCCGAAAAGTTGACACTCTGTGAAAAAGCCATCCTCATAAGGTGCAGTTCGGAAAAGTTAAAGAACTCAATTTGAAGCTCTCTTTTTCTAATTATTTATTATTATGCGACGTTGTGTAAATGTAAAATATACGAACTGTTAACAGGAATATCAATACAATAATTTTTAAATAAATAATTTTAATCGCTTACAATGCCAGGAAATGCAACTTTTCATAAACATTAAAAATTTTTAATGACAAAACTTAACAAATTTCATCGTGATCCTTGAAAATTTTTCAAAAATTTTTTTTTTTATCTTTCGTGTAAGATTTGTTTAATAGGTGCTAAAAGTGAGACTTGGCGCAATAAAGTGCCGATACTGGGCCAAGCATCGGTGGAGGATCGGCAAATATAAATAGCCAATATAGGCTGCCAGCACTGGCTCAACACTGGGCCGATTAAAATCCCGATATTGGCCCAACAACTTTAGCCGACCTTTGGCTGCCAAAATTGGACCAACACTGGGTCGTGTATTCAGCTCCGGCAATTTGCACTTGGGTGGTTTTGACGTTGAAAAAGTGAAGATAAAATGGTATCTTAATAAAAGAGGAATCATTTTAAAGGTGCAAATGTTGCACGATAATGAGCCGAAAATTAATATTCCTAAATATTTTTTATAGTTTACAGATCTGAAAATCTGATGAAAAGTAAGGAAATTTGATAGCTTTTAAAGGTAGTGAACTTTGGATCATACTTTTTTATTGGAAAAATAATAGGAAACATATTTAAAGATGCATGGTGATACTTTAAACATTTCTGAACAGATTGCAATCGAAAAATTTTTAAAATACGACAGAGGCTCGGAGGCACATGTTGGGTAGAAATTTATTTGGAGTATTGCTTTCGGCTTATTATCGTACAACATTTGCACCTTCAAAATGATCCCTCTTTCATTAAGATACCATTTTTTCTTTACTTTATTTTTAAACTTCAAAGCTAGAGGACTTAAATTTTCAGTAGTCTCAAAAATATAGAGAACAGTTCTATAAAAATGATAACCGCTTTTTCGCCGAAAAAGTTAATGTTCTGTAATATTATTATTACCATGATACTCAAATATTTGTTAACAAGTTTAAGTTAACAATTATTTTCTATTGCACAATCACAACGCTATTTATTTGTAATCGCACGCTATAAAAAAATCTGAAATATAAGCTATATCTGTTCAGGGCCGCCTGATACATTTTTTTGATCCGTTTAATAAAAAATATTGTTACGCCTATGATAATATATATACAAAGATTTTAGAATTAGGATATTAAATGAATTTAAAACGAGTTCGAAAAATTTCAAGTGATTCCAAAATAATAAAAAATATTAGTATATAATTTAGGCTCAGGTGGTCAAAGAAGATTTAAACTAAATAAAAATATATATTTTAGGAGATTTAAAAATATTTCAGAGAAATCAATATATATTTTAAGAAATTGAATAGATTTTGAAGGATTTTAACAAATTTCCGGTGATTTTAAGAGATTGAACAGACTTTAAGGAATTCAAAAACCTTATTTATATTTTAAAATTACTTGTAAATCTTAAAACTCATTTAAATTCTACTGAAACTCCTTTAAAATTCTTTCAAATTACTTAAAATCTCTTAAATTTATTAAAAATATCTTGAACTCTTTTAAATGATTTGAAATCTTTTAAAATCCATTTCTAAAATTTGAAATTTTTCAAATAATAAATATATTGATCTTTTCTAGTTGAAAATTGAACTTTTTTGTTGAAATTCTTTTGTTTGTTAGAAAATTAATCTTCTTGGTTGAAAATCAATCCTTTTTGGTTAAAAATCCAAAATTTAGTAGAAAATAAAACTATTTGACTGAAAGTACTTTCAGGTTGTAAATTCAACTTTTTTGTAGATAATTCATCTTTTTGCTTTAAAAGTCAACAATTGGGTTGAAAATCGACGTATTCCGTTAAAACTTCCTTGTTTTTTTGTGTGTTAAACATTAATTTTTTACATAAAAATTTAACTTTTCAACCTCTGCTTGAATACTGATCGTTTATAATTTTGAAATTCAACTATTTTGTAAAAAAATAACGTATTTTATTAATAATTCGTCATTTTTTGTTGAATTCAGCTTTTTGAAAGTTCCATTGTTTTTAAATTAATTTTTTAAACTGTAAATTAAGCGTTCCTATTGTTTGTTGAAAATGTATCCTTTTTAGCTAAAAATTCAACTATTTGGTTGAAAATTCACCTATTTGAACATATATTTGGGTTAAAAATTCAACTCTTTTGAAGATAATTGATCCTTTTGGCTTCAACCTTCAGCAACTTGCTTTACAATTCATGTTGTATTTCGTTGAAACTTTTGGTTCAAAATATAATAAAAAAATTCATCGATTTTGTAGAAAATTATTTATTTGGTTGAAAATTCGCGTTTATTGATTGAATTTAAATTATTGAGAATTCGCTTTTTTAAATCAACTCTTTAAAGTAAAAATTTAGCGTGTCAATTTTGGGTTAAAAATGTATGTCAGTTTCAAAACTTAACTCTTTTGTTGAAACTTCATCTTTTTGGCACAAAATTAATCTTCTGTGTTGAAACTTCTTTATTTTGTTATAATTCAAGTATTTGGTTCGAAAAACTAGTTCATAAAATTATATTAATTTCAATATTTCAATTTTTAAACGCTTTTGCACTCTCCCAAAATGTTGTTTTTTAAATTACTTACATGCTTTTTCAAAAATCCCTTCATTTATATCCGACTTCCTTAAGGGCATGTGATGCTTCGTCGCGTGTGGTCAAACGGGTATAGTTCCCCCGGATTATTTGCCACAAAAATGAAAATTTCTTTAAACTGAATTCAGAAATGCCACAAAATATCCTAACGGACGTCCCTGAATTCTTTTTTGAGGTATAATAACAAAAAAATGTATTGTGCTAAATAAAATTTTTATTCATGTGCACTATTTTGAGGTTAGGATTCTTTTCAGCTCTTTGTCATTCCGATAATGTAGGTCTCTGTCGTACCAATGCTGTTGGTAGCACTTAAGAATAATTATGGGAGAGAATTGTAATACACATAACCTCGAAATACACACATGCGTGAAATTGTGCAAAATAAAATTTGTTATACGCTAAGGATTAACCCTCAAAAATCAGTGCTGGTATTTTTGACGAGCCGAAAAATATAGAGACTCTAATAACTTTGGAAAATTCTGAAAAAAATTTTTCTTACAAGGACATAGTTGTCTGTCATCATGGGGCTGTTTTTTAACGTTAAGGTTTGGAGCCCAAAATTCAGTGTTGATATTTTTAAAGAGCCCAAAATGTAGTCTCCAGTGACACTGTCAAATTCAAAAAAGATTACTTTTTGAGGAAATCATCATTGTTTGAGCCCAAAAATCGGTGTTAATATTTTTGCACTGCCCAATAAGCAGAGTCTCTTGTAACACTGTCAAATTCAAAAAAGATTATTTTTGAACGTCATAATTGCCTGTTAACATGGAGCTGTTTTTTTTACCGGTAAGCGGTAACACCGATTTTTGCGCTCAAACAATGATGATTTTGTCAAAAAAATAATCTTTTTTTTAACTTCACAGAGTAACTGGAGGCTGCTTTTTGGGCTCTTCAAAAATACCAGCACTGATTTTTGGGCTTGAATCCTTAGCGTATAAAATCCACCCTTCTCTACCACGTACACATGACTTTATGAAAAAATAATGTTTTTGAAAATTATCCAATATAAATGTAGTCTCCGATTTTTAAGCTCCTCGAAAATACCCACTCCGAATTTTGGGCTTCACTTTAATTCATGGGATCCAACCCTTAACGTCGCAAATCAACCCTTCTCTACCACGTATATATGACTTTTTCAAAAATTAATATGTTTGAGAATTTTCTAGTGTCAGCAGAGTCTCTGATTTTTGGGCTCCTCGAAAATACCCACTCTGATTTTTGGGCTTCAACCCTTAACTTATAAAATCAACAATTCTCTACTATGTATATATGACTGTCAAAAAATAATGTTTTCGAGAATTTTCTAGTGTTAATGTAGTATCTGATTTTTGGGCTTCAACCCTTAACTTATAAAATCAACCCTTCTCTACCATCTATATATGACTTTGTAAAAAAAATTTTTTTTTGACATTTTTCTAGTGTTAATGTAGTCTCTGATTTTTGGGCTGCTCGAAAATATCCACTCCGATTTTTGGGCTTCAACCCTTAACGTATAAAATCAACCCTTCTCTACCACGTATATATGACTTTCTCAAAAAATAATATTTTTGACAATTTTCTAGTGTTAATATAGTATCTGATTTTTGGGCTGCTCGAAAATATCCACTCCGATTTTTAGGATTCAACCCTTAACGCATAGAATCAACCCTTCTCTACCACATACATATGACTTTGTCAAAAATTAATATTTTTGAGAATTTTCCAGTGTCAGTAGAGTCTCTAGTTTTTGGGCTCCTCAATAATACCCAGTCCGATTTTTGGGCTTTAACCCTTAACGTATAAAATCAACCCTTCTCTACCGCATACATATGACTTTGTCAAAAATTAATATTTTTGAGAATTTTCCATTGTCAGTAGAGTTTATGATTATTGGGTTTCTTAAAAATACTCACTCCGATTTTTGGTCATCAACACTTGACGTTAAAAAACAGTCGTTTTTAACAATCAAACATAATTTTGTGCAAACCAATCTTTTTCGGAATATTACAGTGTTACTATAGTCTCTGATATTTTTCGAATTTTACGGTTGAAATGGAGTCTCTGATTTTTGGGCTGTTCAAAAATGCCAACATCAAGGTTTAAGTTTTTATTATTAGGTTGGTGTTTTTGTACACAGGGGTGGTTTTTCTAAATTAATGTTAAGTGCATTTGAGACTCTAAAATGAGCCCAAAACCTAGTGCATTTTGGATTTTGCAATTTTTTTTTTTGCAAGGGGGTGGTTTTTTGAAAATGGGGGTAGTTTTTTGTATTTTTTTGTTTTCATGCATTCGGGAGCCCAAAATAAGCCTAAAATTCTGGTGTTCTTTGTTTTTTCCGAATTTGATTTTTTACATAGGGGGTGGTTTCATATTTAGTAGGGGTGGTTTTTGGAAATTAGTTGTTGGTATGTTTAAGAGCCCAAAAGAAGCCCAAAATTCCGACGTGTTTGATTTTTTTTTCTTTCAATTTTTATATGGTGGAGGTGCTGGCTTGATTCAAGTCAGCATAAAGAAATTTGGGAATTTCGTTTGTGGAGGTGCTAGCTTGATAGACCTGTTATATGTCTTATATTTTTTTAAACGTTTTAACGTTTCAAAAAAAAACTATTGCGATTATTGCGTGACCTTCTATAGGGCTTTTTAATGTAGACTCCGAATTTCAACCATTTAAAAGTTGATTTGCTGTTTTTTGAGTTTTTAAAAAAGGAACCGAATGGGGACCCAATGGGGTCTTTACGGGTACTTTGTAGAGGCTCCATTTTATTCCCTCAGTCCGCCAGGGACAAAAAAGTGTACGGGGAAGTCCGTTAGCATGTTGGCTATCATGTCCCACATTTTTAAGACAAAATATTTATTATTTCTAGGAAAAAAGCCGGGGGAACCTAAAACTTGTAAAATCGATAATTTTGTAAGTACCACGTGCCCTTAAATTTAGTTTTCATCAGTATACTATACTAGTATAAATTTTAATTTATATACTATGTACATAACTCAGTAAAGTTATATTAAGTCACTAAATTACATTAATATACTAATTATATTAAATTACACTTCAAAAAGGACTGCTATGTTTTCTTTTGGATATGCAAAATGTCTGGGCCGTTTAAATTTTAAATATTTGATCCTTAATACACGATTTTTTTAACAATATAATAATATAAACTTGCAATATAAGTTAAAAAACATTAGTCTTTCTCAATTAAAGCTCAGAAACTAGCATAAAGCATTTTAAAAAAATAATTTAAGGTTCCCCTAGCAATTCTTTGTTTCTTATTAAATTACTAATGCAAGTTAGAATACTACTAAGCAGTGAGCAAAAAAGCTTCGTTTATTGATTTAGTATCATAAATCTCACAACTTCATTTATTAAAAGGTAATAAAATTACTAATTTAGCAGTGAAACACAATGCTACTAATATAATTAGTGAAATTTCTACTAATTCGGATTTAGAAAATTCGTTTGCCTCGGATTGGCGTATATTAATACTAATGATGAGTTAATTTAAATGTAAAAATCACAGAAAAACAAGTCAATAAAAGGTCATTTTATAAGCCTAGCATTCTCTTGAGAAATCTAGAGACAAATGTGCTTATCTTTAAATAAAGGTATGCAATTTTTTTTATTATGGCAACGTTATTGAGATATAAGTTGAAATTTTTGTTCACCCCTATATCAAATCACAGATATTTTATGGGTCAAAAATTCATTTCTAATTTTTAAAATCCTGAAGTATCTTGTTGATTATTCCCCAAAAAATATTTCATTTTATTTAGGAAGTAAGTTTACTACGGAAAAAATGGCCTTCTTGTGATATATTTTCTCTTTGTGTATAGGGAGCATCCATAAATTACGTAACGCTAAATTTTTAAATTTCATGTCCCACCCAGTCTTCTGTAACAGGTGCGTAACACGTGGCTACTACCCCACCCTACCGACAACATAACGTAACGTTTCCAAACTTTTTTTGTATCTATAACAAACTTTTATTGCTTCATTAATTTGTTAGAATAAAGAAAAAACTATATTCCTCGTGCTAAAATTATTTCATAATATATTTTCATTTTGTTATTTATACAGAATATTCGAAGCCTACAAAAATTTCTAAACTGTAATATTGACAGAACTTTCTTCTTCTTCAAATGCATTTTCCATCCATGCCTCTAAATTATCAATATGGGGGATTGTAGATACTTGAGGATCGTTATTAGGCATATCCGAATTTTCAAAGTTATCCACGTCAACCCATTCAACATTCTCTGCTTCTTTGTCTTTTTGGACTAGTAATTCCTGGCCTCGTTTTGTTACTATCCGAAATAGGCCCTGAAGCTCAAAATACAATTCAGTCGGGACTTAACACATTTTGTTTTGAAAGAATTATCTTAAGCTAAACAATACGCTTCTCGAGCCAGTGTCAATGGGTTTGGGTATAGTGATAAAATTGTGGAGTCATGAGTCACAGACAGAGAGTAAAGCACGTAGATCGGAAAGAAATTTAATTTCTGGGAGAATCAAGGCAAATATGTAATTTTTTTAACTTTACTTAACGTTTTGCGAACAGATCACACTATCCGGAGTAACGCTAGCATAACATCGGCGCTCTGACCCACCCACCCTTAAAAAGCGTTACGTAATTTATGGATGCTCCCATACAAGACATGATTAAACTATTATCTTCCGGTTCTTTTCAAATGGCAGTTGACGACATAATAATGCATTCACTCATATTATCCGATTTAATACTTAATTATTGAATATGTTCAATTATTGAATGATATGAATTACGAATGTATTTATCTAATAAACAATAAATTAGTATAAAATATGTATAATATACTTGTATACTCAAATTAAAAACTACATCTGAAATAATAGAATAATATAAACACATTTTATCCAGGTGTTGGAAAAACATGTATTGTTAAAAGGTATATCGATAAAGCATTCGATCCCTTTTATAGACAAACAATAGGAGCATGTTTTCTTTGGTGCAAAATAGATGTTGGGGATATTAAAATCACATTACAAGTAAGCTAAACTAATTTATCACTTCTCCTCGAAGATCTTATTCTTCAGTTTCTAGTATATTTATTGGAAACAAATAGAAAATACAAGAATGTTATAGAATATGATATATTTCAGATTTGGGATACAGCAGGCGAAGAAAGATTCAAATCAATAATGCCAATGTATCATCGAGCTGCAAACGCAGTTTTATTGATCTTTGATTTGACCAAATATGCGACTTTCACACACATAAAATCAGTCCTTCACGAATTTAGACAGCACTCTAATGAAAATGTAGTTTTAGCTCTCATTGGGAATAAAATCGACTTAATCGATCAAAGAGAAGTTTCAGAAGATGAAGCACAAAAATATGCTGAATTAATTGGAGCTTCATATCACGAAACTTCAGCCTTGCAGGATATAGGGATCGACGAAGTTTTTCAAACCGCGGCTGCTGGTTTAGTTCGATTAATAAATGAAGGGAGAAGTACAAACATGAAAGTCTATGACTGCTCACGACCTGTTGATAAAAGTCGTGACCAGGTGCTGAAGTTGTTAAATGAACAAAATCGCAACAAAATCCAGAAAAGAGTGAAGTGCTCTTGTAAATAGCTGTATTTGCACAATTTTCTTTTTTTCTAATTTGTATATTTTACCCAAATTTCATGCTCATTGTGATTGAAAAATGTTATCATTCGACTTAGGAACTGCTAGTATTTTGTCATTAAAAATCATATGAAATAGAAAACACTATTTCAAAAGAATAAGATAAACAGTTTGAAATATTTTAAATAACTTTCCATTTTAATTATATCTAGAGAGGCACATAATTGGTTAAAATTACTGAAAATATATTTCCAATCTAGCGGTTTCGTACGATAACAGTAAAAGAAATTAGTATTTTTTTGCAGCAAGTATCGTAAATGATACTTGTACACTAAAATGTTTTGTATTCTAGGATATTGATTGGTATTTCTTAATATAGGAAACAAATGTAACAACAGGAGCAAAATTTACGAAGGGCCTAAGATTCTGTGTAATCCGGATTTCAAAGTGTACAGTCCAAAACGAAAAATTGGGCAGCAGAAAGTCGACTTATTTTCTCACAATGAGCTGAATTTACAGTCTCTGAGTAGTTAACACAGTACCTATTATCATTAAAAAAAGGTTAGTTAAACATGTAATTTAATCCTTATTGATATTTTATTAGCCATCAATAGCAGAATTTTCTTTAATTCTATAACCCCCTTTTACAGCTCGTTCAGGGCTAACGTTACAGAAAATTCCGTAATACTAGCCGTAATGCTTTACTTGACCGGTTACTTTTACGGAAAATCCCGTGATACTTAATTATTGATTAATTAAACGACACGTATTTTATCAGATTAAAAGTAAGTTTTTCACGAACTTATTATTTCTTAAATCCTAAATCTGTTAATTAGTATGGAAAAATTGCAATATTATTTTTGATTGTATTGTTAAGAGAGAAAAGATTATTTTTTATGAAAGAAAAATTGAAACACGAAAAAATTATTTATTTAATAACTTTTATTTTGGATTTAACTTTATTGAACCAGTGAATGAATTTTATTAATGGAATTTTGACAAGCAAGGGAATTTAACCAGTTTTAAGATGTTTATAATCATTTCTCAAAAATATGTATGTTCTTTTTAAAGTTCTTTAAAACTAATAATTAAAAGTCAGAATATCGCAAACCGTGCATTCTCAGATTTTGATGAAATATATATTCAAAGAAAGATTATAGTTTCTAGTTTCTAATCCTTTAAAATATAATGGTAATTTTACGGATTTCATAGATATTAATTAAAATACATCAATATTGAATTAAAATGTCTGAGGATACATGTTTTGGAATATTCTGAGTTTTAATTTTTAATTTTCTTAAACTATCGAAAGCACATACATTTGTTAGAAACGGTAATAACCATCGAGAAGCTTGTCAAATTGTATGTCAGAAACTTAAAGTAGAACACCGAATGTTCCCATCTGTATTAGTTTAAATAATAACTTTCTACTTTTGTTTAACAATAACAGATACTATGGTGATAGTAGGCTTTTACTTTGAACTGCGTATTAAAAATGAACTTTATTGTATACATCAAATGTTAATTTAGGTCATAAATGATCAGAATGTGGGTGCAATTGAAAAAAAATGTTTTGGTTTCTTCTTGTAGGAGGAGCAAGGGGTGGGGGTCATTATTCAAAAGGAGTGTAGTCCTAAATCTAACACATTTTAGGCTTTGTAAAATACGGAAATTAACTACACATCTGTTATTTGAATTGTTGCTTAAGTTTCTTAATTTTTTATTATGTAAATCCATTTTTTTCTCGTAATATAATCATTATTTTGAAATGTTGCGATTTTTTACATCAAGTTCGACCCTGGAATAGAATCTAGGGAAAAATGCTAAAAATATCCTAACAATTAACCAAAATATTAAAGAGACTTGCCTTCAAAATGAACCAAAGAACATTGCAGTTTTTTTTATTTCCAGAGTTATTCTAATTTTTTACAGGAATATAAATTTGATGTTATTTTTTTGCAAAATTTGTATTTTCATTTTACTCTTTGCATCCTACCTAGGCTTTATTAGACGCAGAGTTTTATTAGCTTTCATTTGATTATGGGGAAAAAAATTTCCGCCGATACTGTATATTTACTGGTCAAATATTTTTCTAAAAAATCTTTAATATCTGTGATATACAGGGTGTCTAAAAAGTGCCGGGATAGCTGGATATTTTCTCAGGTAAAATATTTTTCAAAAAAGTGAAGGTCATTCCTAAAGTAAATTTCAATGAGGAATTTCATGGTGACCTTCATTTTGACCTTGAAGTTGACCTTCATGGCTTTTTGAAGGTCAACTTTGTTTTTAAAATAGAAACCCCCTTTTTTACATCTGCAATCGATAGAGCGAAAAATTCTACGTTCAGGTACGTACCCAAGTCAGAGGTCAATTGTAACGTTCAAGGTCAGTAAGAGGTTATTTGGAATAAACAAAGTTTTCCAAGAGGTCAGTGCAATTCCTGAAGTAAATTTCAACGGAAAATTCATTGGTGAGCTCTGTATTGATCTTAGTGATGATCTTCAAGGTTTTTTCAATGTTTTTTCCAAGCAGTTTATGTTTACGTTTAGCATTACCCAGGAACAACGACGTGGACGTAGTAAATTCTGTTCCCTTTGGGGTGATTGATTAGCGTGAGTCCCCTTGTCTCTCACGTTTCGGGGTGCTTGATTAGCGTGAGTCCCCTTGCTTCTCACGTTTCGGTGTGCTTGATTAGCGTGAGTCCCCTTGCCTCTCACGCTTCAGTGAAGATGTTCAAACTGAAAACCTTGAGCTTCTTGACAAAAAGCTATGCGATTGTAAAAATGAGTTACAGCATTACGAATCATCTCCCTATCAATTAAAGTAGCCTGTTGCAGAATCCCATTCTGCAATTCGTCTAAGCTTTCCGGTTGCGTTGAGTATACTTTGCCCTTTTAATAACCCCAAAGAAAATAGTCGAGAGGCGTCAGATCAGGAGATCTAGCAGGTCACTCGATTTTAGCCCTTCTTCCAATCCACCTTTGAGGGAACTGAGTATCCAAATATGCTCGAACCTCTGTACCGTAATGAGCCGCTGCTCCATCCTGCTGGAACCAAATATTTTGAAAATTATCGCCTGTAATCTCCCTTATTCTTAGTACGATTTGGTTTCTGCGAAGCTCTTCGTATGCACGGGCATTGAGATTACCATCGATGAATAAAGGGCCTATCAATGTATCATTCAAGATAGCGGCCCAAACATTAATCTTTTGTGGATATTGTGTATGACTCTCCAACATCCAATCAGGATTTGTTTCGAACCAATATCTAAAATTTGGCCTGTTAACTTCACCTTTTAAAGTGAAAGTAGATTTATCTGAAAATACTGTATTGTACAAGAGAAGAGGATCTCTATCAATTCTGTCCATAATAATTTCACAAAATTCAACCCGACGATCAGGATCGTCTTCATTGAGCTCTTGTACCTGATGAACTTTGTAAGGATGGAAATTAATGCTTTTTAAAATATTTCGCACTGTCTCAGGAGCAACGTCACGCTCATCACTAGCTCGACGTAAAGTAAGGTGTGGGTTTTCAACAAATGCTTGGGCTATGTCCATCTGCATCTCCTCGGATCCTGCAGATTTTGGCCGACCAATTCTCTGAAGGTCCTTGATAGATCCATGATTCATAAAGCGCCTTACAGTTCTTTCAATTGTTGATTGTGAGACAGGATTTAACCCTTTTCCATTACGAAAAGTGCGATTAAAAAGCAAGCGAACTTGATCATAAGATCGAACTCGATCTCCCCAACCACGCATCATTAATACAGATACCCTCTCTCGTTCTGAAAGTTTAGCTTGCGCCATAATAATCTTTTAGCGAAGATAGTAAGTATGTACCCGTAATACGTAAATTTATTTTCGATTCATAATATTCGTATGGAAAAACGGTATGGGACTTATGGTATCGCCTTAGGTATTGACTTAGGTATCGAAAAACGGTATAGGACTGTATAACTCTTCGGGTAGGAACAGAACTCTCAACAGAACACCTGGAACTTTTAATGAAAAATTTCCTTATGATTTTACAATATTCGAAACGCTGTAACCAAGATAAATGCAGAGCTCACCAATGAATTTCTCGTTGAAATTTACTTCAGGAATTACACTGCCCTCTTGCAAAACTTTGTTAATTTCAAATAACTTCTAACTGACCTTGACCGTTACAATTGACCTATGACTTGGGTACGTACCTGAACGTAGAATTTTCCGCTCTATCGATTGCAGATGTAAAAAAGGGGGGTTTTAATTTTAAAAAAACAACAAAGTTGACCTTCAAAAAGCCATGAGGGTCAACTTCAAAGTCAAAATGAAGGTCACCATTGAATTCCCTGTTGAAATATACTTCAGGAATAACCTTCACTTTTTTGAAAAATATTTTACCTGAGGAAATATCCAAACGTCCCGGGACTTTTTAGACATCCTGTATAGTTTTCCTAACTGCATACAACGAGAGTTCTGTAAATAAAATGGTAATTCCCTAAACTCTCCATCGAAATCTGTTTTTAAAATAAAATACAATGAATTACAATAAAGTATAATAATATAAAAACTACGATTTCTTTTTGAAAAGTGGTAATTAACTGTACAATTTTGTAAAGTATCCTAATAATTGCAATAGGTTGTAGTTTTAGTATATTTGTTCCATTCTGACACTTCTACAAAGGCAAGTAATTAGAATTTTTCATGAAAAAGTATAATTTTTGCATTATTGTATTTAATTATAATTTATTATGATAATACATTTCCATATGCTCTACGACTTGAAAAAACTATGTGTATTCAGTATTTCATACAATTTTTTGCCTTAGCATATATAACTTTATACTCTTATTAAAAAAATAAATGTGTTTTTAGAAACTAAATGCTGATTATTAACCGAGAGAGAATTCATGCATCAAAAACCCATACGGGGTAATCCCTATTGTACCTAATACGCATCAATACGCATTATTATTTCATCATTATCAATATATCAATGTAAGAGGAAGAAATTCGTAAAATTTTATTATTTATAGTTATAATTAAACAATGAAATTGAATTTTTGAATCAATTAAAGGAAAATTTAAACCACAAATAAACTTAAATGGTCATAAATTACAGTAAACTTTCGAATTGCTTTGTTTTTTTAACAAACAATAAATAGTTTTCAAAATAGTTTAAATTCAACTTAAGGTTAAACTACTTACAAATAAATGAATAAAGTTTATCTTTCTTAGTGGGCGCGTATTAAAATTTTACAACATTATTTTTCGCTATTACTACATAGAACGTTTATTAATTACACCAAATTTTTATTAAAAATTACATCATTTATGATAATTGCTGCAAGTAATCATTTTATAAATGATATTACGTGATTAGACATTTTATTAGTTTTCCTTTTCCGTAAGACTGTTTAATGTTACGGTTACTAATGCCAACATCAGGGCGGTGTTAAATAAAGGCAGTAAAATAAGCTGCTTCTCTCCACGTGACTATGTGGAATTTGTGAATTTTTTAAACGAATTTTTCATTAAAATTATACGTTTGATGTAACATCTACAGCAAATATTAATATTAACTAGCTATCATGAAACTTTGATGAGAAAAATGAAGTTTACCACATCGTCATTTTTTATACTATTTTTTATTACGAATAATAATGGTTGCATTTTAACTGAACTTTTTGCTAATCATATCATTGCTGAAATATACTATTAGAACAGAGCAAAAAAGCCCTTATTCGAGTAAAACAACGTTTACAGTTGCATATTTATTGACTAGATTATTTGTAACAATTGTTACTCTATGTACTAGCTAAAACGATCGATTAAATGTAATTATTAAAACTTGCTTCTAACAGAGCGTTTTTTTAAACTAAAATTTCCACGAATAATATTAAATATATTCCCAGTTAACAATTTTTCGTGTTTTTTAACCGTTTTTGAGAAAGTATCACTTCTGTTACATTGCAAAGAGTAGATTAAAAATTAGAGAAAAAAATGATCGAAATTCGTACGAATCAGCATTCCTAAATTTTCTGATTCAAATAATTTCCATTCCATCGATTCTTGCTTCATGTGACATCGTTTAATCAGAGATCACACATAGTTAGAAGATTATATTTGTCATACGGGCAAGATACGATAAGCGGGGAGACAAAGTTTTAATGCGTATTTCTATAGGATTTTTTGGATTTTTTCTTTACTTTTTCTTAATTTTCTTAATAAAACTAGAGTTAAAATAACAGGTTTCCTTCCCGCCCCACGAGATGTTGGAAAATGTAGGAGTGAGGCAGGCCTGCATTATTCGATTATTTAATTTCACAGAAAAAATCGATATCTCGAAATATAGATTTAAACAATTCATATTCGTTGTTCTCGCAAAAACCCTATAGATAACCACATTAAAGCATTGTTGGATTGTTGCCAAATATATCGTAATCTCCCCTTAATACGGCATGACATAAGGGGGGAAAATGAAAAATTGAATACATACAATTATTGTAAGATTGTACAATTTTTAATTAATTTATACAATCTCATCAGAGAAGATATTTGAATTTGTGTGAAATTCGAAAGGTGACCTTTAAAAAATTAATGTATTAGATTGACCCTTGGTACCCACTTAAATTGTCTAAAACTGTCGGTCAAGTTCGTTAGCCAGCCAATTTGGATAAAAATTCAAAAAGAATATTTTCAAAATATTCGAGACAACTTTTTTCCAGATTTAGATATTGTATGTGCGGTTCTCCGCAGTGCTGAAAACGGGGAGCAATTTATCCCTAGAACTTTTTTTGATAGAAAGAAAATGACCGAAGTTATAACATTTACAAAATTTAAAAAAGTTAAAATTTTAACCCAAACAACGCACCATATGAAAAAAGTCAAGATACTAATTAAAAAGTATGATCTAAAAGATGTATTAGTAAAAATTATGCGCCCAAAAAGGATCTACAAATTTTATATTGGTAATTTTTAGATAGGACAAGTAGAGTTTCTTTTAATCGTAAAATATAAAAATAAAAAATTTAATTTTTAGAGAAAAGACACAAGAGACGAAAAAAAATAAAAAGACGAATCTTGTTTAACCAACAAATATCTACAAATTTGTTATAAACTCTTGTTACAACAATATATTAATAATAAATCATTAACTTTTTGGAAAAAAAGACACAAGCTATAATAACATTTTATTGAACAAAATTTTTGGCCTAACTTATATCTATGAATTTGCGTATTTTTAGTTTCAATCGTAAAAAAGAACATTGAAAATTAACAAAATAAATTTATGTGAAAACGACACCAGTTACAAAAAAAGGTTTAATAAAAAGTTTTTTTAATACGATGCGTACTTTTTCAATTATAAGAATAAGACAATGAACATACTTTTGTTTCAACACCAATGCATGTTATGAATGGCAGCCCTAGGCCAATGCGATGTACAGAATTAAATGTAATATATTTGCTATAAGAGATTTTATCATAATATAGAAAAGTTCGCATCTTTAACAAAATCGAGTGTGAAGCACGATATACGTGATGTGAGAGTGTTCATTAAAGTCAAAAGAGGTTTAACAAAAGAGAATTAACAATTACCATATTATATTTTTCCATGCTTTGACCTTTAATTTGAAAAGGCCGGCGCACAAATGTGAGAGAAATACGAAGACCGTCCGAGTAGCGTGAGGTAAATACATTATCTGCGGAGTGGGCGGATTTTTTTTTAACTAAAATAAAATGACAGAAACCTGCAATCCCGGCAGCAAACAACCTTTCCGACAATTTCTATGTACAAGTCTTTCAAGAATTCCGGATGGAGCGCTGAGTTTCATGTCACTGGTTCATTCGTTACTCGCAGAAACACGGCGACACACAAAACCTCAAAAAATTTACCAACTACGAAACTGATGCCTGGAAGTAAGTTACGGGAAACGAAAATAACCATAAAATACTGCCTCAGAAATTCTTCAATTTAAATTATAAACTATACATTTTACTTTTTTTGTGCGATGTTTGTGCTGTGAACATGAAGGTCATTGAAGGAAAAGTTGTTTTGTTAGGTTCACAAGGTAAGTTTAACTAAATAAAATTTATTCATTTCATATTTCTAATTTTTGCTTCTTACATAATTAGAAAAAAGTTTTTTTTCAATATCATATATATACTTTTTTTTCGTTATAAGGAAATTAAAAATTGACAATTCCTTTGTAGTTGCTGTGAATGTATGATTGACAAACGTAGTAACTGATTGTTAATGTAAGAAGGCAACTTCTACAAAAAATGTCATTTAATTAAATTCCGTTTTGCCAAAAACAGCTCCACGCTGTATTCAAAAAAGGGAAAAGAAAAGGCGTGTCACATGCATTGTTTACACTACAACAGAATTCATGGAAATAATTGTAAAGCAGAGCTATCTATTGGTGCATATTGGAAACTATGATTTAAATTTACCATTGAATAGTTGAAATGAAAGTGTAATTTTTTACTAAAACAACATTATTTTTTACATTTTCTTGTGTCGTTTTAATTGTATTTGTGTAATTGATATTGCAATTTTAATAATACTGATAAAATGTTTATTATTTTCGTTCCATTCATATATTTGGATGTTTCAAAAAAATTCTTTTTTCCTAGAAAAACTTTAAAGTCAGAAGTAAAATAACTAATTATGTTAATATTTGATAGTTGACTGCATAAGTTGCATAATTCGCTAAATTTTGTTTGAAAAAAATCTCAAAAGCTGCATTTTTTAAAAATGAACTAGACGCTTATTCAAATTTCGTATTTTACTATTTATAATTCTGTAAACTGGGGGCCGGATATACGTTTCGTTGATTTAAGTCGGGATTAATTGTAATTTCAATTTAATAAGATTGATGTTCTATGGGATTAATTATGCTCATATGAGCGTGTCGGGCGACCCAGAAAGCCTCGAAAACCCGGAATATTTCTTCGTTTTTTAACCTTGAAAACCTTATAATCTTTTTCGATTTTTCATAAGAAATTTTAATTTTTTTTCATAATTCGCTTATGAAACATTTAGTTTATTGAAATGTAGACTAAAAAAGTCGTTAAGGTAGGAATCTGGTAACGTTTGATATCTTACACTTTTTAAATAACACTTCACAACTCTTAAATTTTTAAAATTAAATAACATTTTCATACTCAAAACGTGACAGAGAGGGCTGTTGGATACATATTTATTATACTGACTAGATTTGTGCAGTGGTTTTTTTTCAAATTTTTAATACAAATTTAGACACGCTTGGAACAGCGGATTTTTCAAAATAAAAAAATGTAACTATACCACAAACCGGCTTGATTTCCTTATGTTGTAACTACTTTAAAAGTAAAAATTACCCCTTTCTAGGAGAAAAATTTATCCCAAAATTCAGCTGAATCGTCGAAAATTGACTTCTTTGATTATTTGAATAAATCGAATTTCGAATATTCGACTTGAATTGTGGCTCCATGATTCTCCCGGAAAAGATTAATTTTGATTTTAAAAGTTGTAATAATCTAAGAAAATTAATACGATTTGGTTTACAGGCACATTCTTCCCTATTTCTAAAGATTCAATGTTCCAAACGTGTCAAAATTTGTATTGAAAATTTGAATAAATGACTGCACACCTCTATACTCGACTTCAAAATCATAAAATTATTATTGGAAAATATCAATGTTGAATAATTTTCAGGGTTAGCATGTGCCTATATGTCACTTTATGAATTTTTTAAATGTTATTTATACCTTGCAATAATGGTATTTATATCTTTATCACTATTCAGGAGAAGAGGAAAGCCAGTCAAAATAATTATTATAAAATTTGAAAATATCTTATCCTTTCGATTAGGATAGACTTTATTTAAATTCAAAAACTAAAGAGAAAAATGTTCGTGTTACAAATAGTCATTATTTGCAAACGTCTCAAATAAATTTTCTTTCAATTTTCTTATTAAGGGCATGTGATACTTAGAAAATGGTCGATTTTACCAGTTTTAGGTTCCCCCGTTTTTTTTTTTTTCTAGAATAATAAATACTTGGTCTTAAAAATTTAGGAAATGGTAGCGAACATGCTAACGGACGTCCCCACACACTTTTTTGTAGGATAATTCAAAACAGTTTTAATTTAGCAAAATGTGATTAATTTGCATAGCACTTAGGAAATAGAATCGATTTGTGTTATTTCTCGCGCTTCGCGCTCGATAGTATATTTATCTCGCGCTCCGCACTCGGTCTTTGTATATTTATTACACTTGTGCACACATTTTTTTTAAACTAAAGGTCAAAGTATCGACAACAGTAATTTGGTGGAAAATTAGCTTTTTTCTATGTCAACAGTTCTAATTCGGGTATCGAAAAAAATAAATTTTCCATCGACAGATGCTCGAATAATGCATTTGCATATTAAATTTGTTTTTCAAAAAATATAAAATATATCAACCAATCATGAATTTTGCTGAAATCATCATGAACTTACCAATTAAAAAGACTGAAGTCGAAAAAACGAATTTTTCCGTCCACAGATACCCAAATGATGCATTTTTAAAATTAAATTTGTTTATAATATAAACAATTATAATCAGAAGAGAAATTTATTTCTATAATATTGTTTCGATTTCAGTTTCTTGCAACATAACTTGAAAAAACGTGTATTTATGGAAAATCGTAGGAAAATTTGTTTCAACAAATAATTTGTTTATAGCAATTTTTTTTTGTAAATTGTCCAATATTGGAATATCTTTATCTAATGCTATTTTATGCAACTTAAGCGATTTCAACCATTATCCTGTTATTGACGATCACCGCTAACGTCAAATAGAAAAAGGCCATTTCCTCGTCATATTAGTTTATTTATAAAAAAATTGAAAACCTAATTAAAAAATCAGGCTGGACAACTCTCTTAGAAATCTTATTAGCCTTTTCCCCAATTTTTGTTGTGTCGCAATCGGGGTAAATTTGTGATCTGTACGTTATTCTGAACCAAACAAGTCATTTTTCTTCCCAATGTGCGGACTCCTTTAGGTTTCTTTTAGGTTTCTTCTCTTGACTATGTTTCACATCGTGCGTTATTTGACTTAAAATATTAATTTTCGTGTGTTTTTTGAAATTTTGTAAATGCTATAACTCTGGTAAATTTTGGTTTTATAGAAGAAAGTCATTAGGATAAATTGTTCATCTGTTTGAATACTATGAATATCCATACAGAAAATTTTTTAATTTTGAAAAAAGTGGTCTCAAAAATTTTCAACATACGTTCACTTTTTGAATTGTTATCCAAAATGGCTGGCTAACGATCTTGACCTTTATTTTAGGACACTAAAAGAGTATACCGAAGGCCAATCCAATCTGTCAATTATTAAAAACCTGTTTTTCGGATTCAGGTTGTCTTAAAACGTGGATATTTGACAAAAACTGGGTGGATCAAATTTTACACAAAACTAATACCTTCTCTGATGAGAATGTAATAAATAAATTACTTATTCAAAAAAGTTTTTTTCGAACCTTTAAAAATTTCTAAACGTTTTATCAATGCTCACGTAAGAATCAAGGCAACAGACAGTTTATAATTTTTTCCGTTAATAAATTGACAAATACGCAAAGTGAAAGAAATGGTTCGGTTCAGCCATCTTCCTAAAATAATACTATGAATACACTGGAAATTGGATTCACCACCAGTTTTTGGGATGGGGGATATATTGCGCAATACTGGCGAGTGAGTACCCACACATTGCGTCGTTCCGTTATGCTACAGGTGTTTCACACTTCCGTGAACAGACTCTCGCCCCTAAGGAGCTTCCGTCTCAACCCAATACCGCCGCGGCAACAATGCTCGGAATCAGTAAATCTAGATTCATTCAATCCAGGTTCCAGTTTAAGGCGTTTTTTCCTTCGGTTTTTTTTTGCTTATTATTATATATACAAAAAATTCGCTATAACTTTTTCCCTCGCAGAACAAATTAAAAAAACTCCGTAATTAAGAGTTTTATATAGGTCGAATTAATTTCAAATCAAGTACGTTAAAAATGAACAAAGTGGCGACGAGTTGTTTAGAAATATAAAAAGTCGATTTCCCCAAACACCTACGCTTATCATTTTTCTCAATTTTGTTATTTTGTCCTTCTATAAGGAATATACTCTAAAAGTTTTAAGTGGGCTAAATTTTCGTACTTTCAAGATACCTTATATCATTCACATGGAAAATTATATATTCAGAAAAAAAATTCTCCTGGCTTATAAAATGGTTGAGCATGCATACATCTAATAGGACGCCTTTCTTAAGCAGAAACTTAGCAAACATGTTTAAAAAATACAAACTGGGCTTTTCAGAAAATCTTTTATTCATTTTTCAAAATTAAAAAAAAATATATACCGAAGATTTTCTTCAAATATCTGTAACTTTTTAGTTTATTTTCTTAAGGCATAAATATACTTGTCTAATTTCATATAAAATAGAACATACACTATAAACTGGAGTTGTGCATGGTTTCGGTTATGGCCTTTGTCAACACTCCAGGACTCCGAATGTAAACGGGCAGGGCTTCATAAGCAATTTTTTGTTAGATTTAAGGGGCACGGCACAACCTGCTGAAATTAACGCAATGAGAGTGCGGCCTTCAGGGCGTTTGCAATGCTTGACTGAATACGTCCTTCCTCTTTCGGCTCCACGTTTCCTCTGATAGCCTAACCGCCGAGCGGCATCAATTTTCACAAAGCATAAATCCAGTTTACGGAATTCCATGTTCCAGTGTATTTCGTCCCTGAGAGATTCTTTGACTGAATTGTAGAACCAGAATTTTTGTTCGACATAGCAGCATCCATTCTGATTATTAAAATGTTTTATTTTAGTGATAACATTGCTGAAGAACTATTATTATTAAAAAAAAAAGAAATTCTGCGTAAAATTTTGTGATTTAGAATTAATAATAGTGTAAAATAAAAGTATTCGACAGATTATTAATGTAAATTTTTTTATTATATTACAGAAATTGAAATATAATCATGTTTCAATTTCTGTAATATAACAAAAAAATCACATTAATAATCTGTCGAATATTTTTAAGCTTAAAAACACTTATAAAAAAGATTGTATGAACCTTCTCAGAATTTAAATCAATGTATACAAATTTTATTTGAAACCAGCATTTAATGAGTCTTTATACAAATTTTATTTGAAATCAGTATTTTATAAGTCTATACCGCCCCCTGAAAGGCGAGTGCTAGATAGCCCTTTATCGAACGGTGTCAACTGTTGTAATATTATTAGTTGCAAACGCCGCCACACTATAAAATTACAAGTTCCACAAATGAACACTGAACAACACGCAACTTATTTTCTAATTATTTACGATTGATATATGATATATGAAATCCATTGTTTTTGACGTTTCAATTTAAAAAAAATGAATATGCATAATGTTTGCTTAACATTTTCAACTCTTTAGGTTCTTTTGATTTTTAAAAGTATTCATAAACGAAAGCTACTTTTTTTCGATAAAAATATTGATTGCCAATATGGAACAGGTTGCCCAGTCCAGCCGATACATCGACCGGCGCTGTTTCATCCAAACTCGATTCATTCGTAAATACTTTTCACTGCTACAGAAACTTCCCAAAAATTGAGTTAATCGGTTCTCAATGCAGCGACTTTTTTTGATGTAATTATAATCAAGTTAGAGAACAAAAGTGTTTTTAAGAAACTGTCACTCAATTACGTAATTTTTTTTACCATTGTTACCCATTGCCCTTCTTTAACTTTTTTTCGAGAATTTGTTGCATATTTTCATCACAACCGTAATATAAGTTAGACTTATAAAAGGTTAGCATCAATTAACAACAGTATAAACTATTTGTATAAACACACATCATTACACAGAATTCGTCCTTTCTCTAAATTAGTCTTGGTCTTGTGTATAGTCGAAAAACAGAAGACATCGACATACATAAACTTTCGTTTGTCTCTCGTATTATACCAAGAAACAAAAGGCAATGACATAGGCTCTCATTTGTTTTTTGGCCTCAAGCAAAGCGTTTCCTTGCGTTACGCTGACTTCAGTCGCCTGAAAGGAAAGAGCAGCAATAACGTATAGTGCTTAAAATTTGTCTGTGTTTTTTCTATGATTTATGGCGTTTCCTTTTTTCTTCTTAGTAGTTTATATTTCTAAATTGTGTATCCTTCTGTCTGTAATTTTCGTTCATTTAGTTTAGGTTATAAGTTTTTTCAAATTGTCTTCTGAAATAGCTGCTTTCGAAAAAAGTGTATGAAATTAAGATTTCTTAAGAGCTTGCATAGTCACCTCGCGCTAAACATTTCTTAAAAGAAAAGTTTGCGCAGCATATATGCAAATCCTTTAAATAAGGACAAACACGGAAAATGAACTTATTTGAGGCCTCTCAAGGAAAGTCAGCTAGTAATGTTTCCTGATTTGTCGGAAGGCAATAAAATATGTGGTGCCTGTAGAAAAGTGTGTAGAAATCTTAATTTACAGACATCCAGAGTTGCAGAAGTGCCTGGTATTAATGTAGAGGAAGAGGTAAAAGATGACCCAGATGTTTTCTTACCAAAGAAATATGAAAAAGAGGGATGTAATGCGAAAATCACTTAGCTGGTCTCGAAACCTGAGTGAAATAAAAGAAAAACTATAGCAGAAAGACTCTGCATCTTTAGAAAAGATTTTTCTACTCAGGCTTGCGCCTAAGTCTTGGCGTCGCAAGTCAATCTGTCAAAAAAGTAGACGATACTCCTGAGCAATTACAGAAGAGACGGACTCTGTGCAATCTTTCAGAATTATATGCCATACTTGTAACCCAAGGCGAAAATGTGAAGATCGAAATTTCAAAATTCGCTCAAGTCCAAAACACTATATTTTAGCTGAAGCAAGCCGAACTAACAGTGCATGTGTCTGTGTTTATCACGAAACCTTAAATTTAATGTCGAATGCGATTAATATCAAACATTCAACTGAGACGACTGGTGAACAATTATGAGATTACCACGAATGCCTGGACCAAATAATGTGCAGTGAAACCGTTGATGCTTGTCATTTTAACGGAAGTGAATCTTACCCTGACATTGGAAATTTTAAAAAGTACGTGATGGATCTATTGGTCGTGAATAGTTTCAACGCAGGGCCATATTAAGGTTGCCAGAAAACTGTCGGGAGGATTCTGAAGACCGAAATAGCAGACACTAATGCTTTCGTGGACGAACTTGGCACTAAACTTAAAAACCTGAAACCTCACACATTTTATGCGAAACAACAAGGTTTGTTCCTGAAGCATCTTAAAGTTACACTGAAAGAACAGTTTTTAATTTTTCTAAAAATAATCAAACTACTATATTTACAGCAGTTATTAATTACGAAAAGGAAAATAACTGAAGCATTTTATCATGGCAATCATCTTGGATTGTCTAAATCATGAAACTGTAGCTGTATATACATTTCAAAAGAGCATCACCGAGTACCTCAAGAAGGAATTCAGTGTTGTCAACAAAACGTATTACGCAACAGACGGAGCTGCGCAGCAATTAAAAAATAAATATCCCTTCAGCAATCTTTTAAATCACAAAAAAGATTGTGCAATTTCCGCAGAAACAGATTTCCAAGCAACTGCACTTGAAAAGGCCAAGGGGACGGGATTGGTGGAAATTTGAAAAGACTTGCGGCTAAAGTTATCTGACAGCGCTCCGCACAGACTCCAGTTCTAACTGCGGTGGATTTATTCGAATGGGCTAGGAATCATTTAAACGTGACAGTACTTACTTGCACTTTGAAAGAAGTTCACATAGAGATGACCAAAAAACTAGAAATTATATTCACTGAAGCACATCCAATTCCCGGCACCCTAAAATTTAACACATTCATTCCAAAAGTAAAACGGACAATTGCAACTGAAAAACACTTCATTCAAAGTCTCAAGTTCACAGAAGCAGACAATGCGCGAAAAAACGCGAACTTAATGCATTACGATAGGTTTCGTGCAGATTCGCAATATAACTATTGTCAGTCCCGCAATGTCGACCAATAATTTTATCGAAAAAAGTCAAGCTCTTGTTTGAAAATACTTTTTAAAAAACCTTAAAGTACCCGTAGTTTAAAAAATGTTAAATAAACATTTTATATAGTAATTTGTTTATCAAAAATTGAAAAATTAATAAAAATGGAAATCATAGAATGAAAGGGCATGGAAAACCCTTCACAAATCACTCATATCAATATCAATTCGTATTAATAGAAAGAAAGTTATGACCCTTTGAAAATACCCGTTTTGTTCGGGAGATGAAAATTTCACCAACTGTAGTTCTTTGAGGGATGTAGTAATAATAATAATCTTTGTAATAAACGTCTACAATTTGGTGGGTAAATTGCTATCGCATAGGAAAACAAACTTTTAAAATTTGAAGGCAATCGGAAGACATGAATCTTAAAATTGGGGCAGTTCAGACATGATTCCCCATAATTATATATAATACTCTAGCACCGAGTAAACCATTTGCATATTTCGCGCCATACGAAATTACCAATCACAGTCAAGTAGATAATACCACGTCATTTTTATGTTTTCACAACCAAGGATGTTACAAATATCACGACTCACTTTTGAGACGGCACTACAGTCTCATAAATTGATGATTACGAATAAAATATAGACTTGAAATAGTATGGCCTTCGAACCCTACTTCTGATGTAATATACTAATAATGGAAAAAGGTAACGCCAAGATAGTTTTTTTTTGATAACGAACACGGTAACGCGTTATACATTTTAAGGCAGATACGGTAATGCTAACGCGTTACTTCAGGCTTGTAATTAGTAGTCAAATACTTCACTTGCTAAATTAAAAATTATATTCAAACATTGTATTCTGTACACGCAGTTTTTGATTATTAATTCCTTAAAACTTGTTAACGATTTGCAAATTTTTTTCAGTGGCTGGATATCATCAATTAGGGCTTAGTCACAATTTAAAAAATATTGAATCCAATCCCAAAATATCTTTAAAAGTAATTTTAATATTTTGTTAAAGTCAATAATTTCCATTATTCAAGTATTGAATGAAATACAGTAGTACATATTATTACTTATGGTTATTTCGGGTTACTTTTAAAACCTACTTTAGATATGGTATCATGTCCAAAAGAGCATGTCGATTTCTGCTAAATGTAATTAATAATTCTATTAAATTTTATGTCCGTATGTTCTTTGTAGCATATTATTTAGAAGTTTTATAATAAGTTTGATATTTCTAAACATTTCATTAGGATATACCCATATCATATGATTGCTACTTCGAACTTTATTTTCTTAGTTTCACAGTCTGCGAACTTGGCGAAAAAGGGTCGATTTTTTTGTTGCTATATTATCATGAACAATTTTGTAATTCATTGAAAATCGAGTTGACAATCAATGATCGTGCCCTATTGTGCCACGATATTTAGCGAAAATGTATCAAGTCATTAAATAAGGTTCAAAGCAAGAGCTGTAAAAAGTAATTAGTTTTAGAAAAAATAAATTTTAAATTTAAAAGCTGTAACGAGGACAGATCTAAAAAATGTATCTTTATATTTTTAACAGCTGTGGGGAAGACAAGTTTACTCATGAGGTATGCTAATAAAAACTTCGATCCTCATAGTCCTCCCACGATAGGAGCATCTTTCTGTACCTGCAACGTGGCCATTGGAGATATCAGAGTTATTCTCCAGGTAAATTCCAAATTAAAAAAAAAAAAAAAAGACATTCCTATCTTATTCAGTTTACCTCTACCTTTCTTCGATTTTAATTCATTCATCAAGCTGCCCCTAATCATCTTCATTGATATATTTTTCTAATTTTGCAACATTTGTATAATATTTTAAGGTCTGGGACACAGCAGGAATGGAAAGATTCAGGTCGATGGCACCAATGTATTATCGTAATGCAAATGCAGCTCTGCTCGTCTTCGACTTGACGAATTATGACACCTTTATCAGCGTTAAAAGTTGGGTCTCTGAACTGAAAAGAAATATAGAAGAAGCCATAATTCTCATTGTAGTGGGTAATAAAAGTGACCGAATAAAAGAGAGGAAAATTGATTCCGAAGAAGGCAGAACCTACGCTACCTCAATCGGTGCTTCCTATCACGAAACCTCGGCCCTTTTTGGTGAAGGTATTGAATCCGTTTTTCAAACTACTGCCTCTGAAATGTTAAGGCTAACGGATTATGATGATTTAACCACAAGTATCAAAGTATATAATTACGGCCTAAAAGATCAGGATATGGCCTCGACTCCATCCAGTGAAGAAGATTTTCATAATAATAGTATCGCGCACGGAATTCACGAAAAACCATTTTTTTGCTGTTAGCTTCAATTCAAAACATTCCTTTATTTGCTTTCTTTCAGCAGGTAAACTTACTTCGATTTTTTTAACACCTGTATTTCGTGATCACGATGGCACAAAAGTGCTGAAATTAAGGCTGATTATTAAGCGATTGATGCAAGTTGTAAATTTTGTTTGTATTCAAAGACCAAGACCCTCATTTTGCATTGAATACTATGACAAGCCAATTCTTTTCTTAAGAGGTTCTTCTCAATACTATGTATCGTAATTATGAAATGTTGTCAAACGTTATTTAACGTTGCCAAATGAATGTTATTTACTCAATGCCAAATTTTTTCAACAAATATTTTCTTGTAGATTTAACAGTTGTATTTTCTTTCCGTGCTTATTTCTACTTCTAAGGATGTTTTCTAATATAAGTTCTGTTAAATGTATATACGCTTTGAAGGTGCACATTATAGGGTGATCCAAAAATGCATGGCAAATCTTTTTTGCATGCTAGAGGGCATCGACCCCCCCCCCC
>NC_046658.1:65956595-65973238 GCF_010883055.1 Belonocnema kinseyi | reverse complement strand
AATTGTTTATTATTTAAGCAACTGGAATTTTTTAAAACAATTTTTTCGAAAAAAAAATTTTTCTTAAAAAATGATTACTATTACTCTAGTGGAATATTTATTAACATTATTTCATTAATTTTTAATTGTTTGAACAAATAGGATTTGTTTAAATCTTTTTTTAAATACAAATTATTAATATTTCTTCAGTGGAATATTTATCAACATTGTTTGATTAACTTTATTTTTAAAAAAATTATAAAAATTATTACTTGAATATAACTGATGAATTAATTATTATTAAATTAATTATTGATCAGTAATTAATTATTACTGATAAATATTCCACAAGGTCCACAGCAATAATTTTTATTTTTAAAAAATTCGAAACGAAATTATTCAAACAAATGTCGATTTCATTAAGAATTGACAGTTTTTGTTTTAAGGGTAGTTTTCAGGTACTCGTGAGGGTGGGTTAGAGGTATCAACCCCACATGTCTGATACATAAAATTCTTCGTTGGATAATTCTCAACAGGCCCCCATACTTTCCTGTCATATTTTTTCAAACCTTAAAAAATGATTCCAAAAATTAAAAAAAGTGATTTTTCCCCATGCATTTTACATGGGAAACTTCAACTAAAAACCGGCACCTGTTAAAATGGAATAATAAAAAAAAATAACAAAATTAGGACATTTCTTTTTCGGATTTGGAATGAATTGGGGGGATCGTTGCCCTCTAAAGGAAAAAATTGTTTTTGAGCCACCCTAGTGCACAACTGTTTTACAGATTTAATAGTAGAAATAACTATTTTCATAAGGAAATAAGTCTATTTTTTTGTAAAAGAAAAGAAGCATATTTTCGTAAATAAAATGTGGGACGAATTTCAATATTCAGCCTGGGAAAGTTAAAGATTTTTTTATTTGGTATAGCAGATTTCACACTGCGGCATCAATTTATCTTTATTCCACACTTTACCGAAAAGGTGACATTTTGCCCCTGAAAATAGGAGTGAATGTAGCATATATTTCTGGAAACCGCATTTGCGGAGCGAAAGTAAAATTAGCGGAGCGAAAGTAAAATTAGCGGGGTGAAAGTAAAATGAGCGAGAATAAAATGCTCTATGGAACGCGGGACGAAAGTAGATTTTTCCCTCAGGTAATTATTGCCCTCACGAGAAATCTGCTCCTTTCGCCCCTTGTTACATAATATACTATATATAGGATATATATAGGATTTTCCACAACTGCAAACATAATTTTCTACGCCAAAAATATAGTTGACTAGGATTTATTAGTAATAGAGAGATTTGTAACAAATTAAAATTTAATATACATTTTTCTGTCGTAAACTGGTTTTAATATTTGTTTAATATTGAAATAAAATCTACTTTCTTATGAATAATTTTATCAATTTAAATCTCTTCAATAGGGATTATTTATAAGAAAACTACAAGGTTTAATTAGTAGAAGCTCATGCTAATGTCAGTTGCATTTCAATATTTCAATCAATTTCGTTGAAATTTACAATTTTCAACACAAAAAAATGATCTATTAAAATAAATGTTAAGAATTAGAATTTTAAAAAAATTAACTCCCTGTTTATATAAACTAGGGTAGTCTAAACAAAAATTATCATTTTTTTTAATGATATTTAGAGGTCGCTCAAGCTCCATGAAGTAACATGTATTTCCCATAAGAAAAAAATATATTTTTGTAACTCTTATGCATAATCGCTAATATTAGCTGAATCGAGTGGAAACATAACATTTATGTTCACAATTAGTCATAGAATACGAATCAAACTTTAATTTTCAAATATCAACCCCGTAAGTTAGTTTATAGAGTCCCAAAAAACATAAAAAATAGTACATAGAATACTACTTTATACTGATGATTACATGTTTTCATAAACTGTTTAAACAATTATTTTTGTCTTTAGCAATCTCTCTTAGGATAGAGTTAAAAAGTCGCGGTAAAAAAAAGAAATTCCACTTTTTATCCAATTTTTAATGAGGGTGAGGTAATACTCAGTTAATGTAAAAACATAATTGTTTAAATAATTTATAATATATATTTGTATCTAACTGTTAATATTCTCAAGAATAATGCTAGAAAATTAGAGTTTTTAAAAAAAGTTTCCACTTTTTGCCCAATTTCAAATTATAGTGAGGTAAATATTGAATTGAAATTATCAGACTAATTGCTTAACCAATTAATTATTGGTACTAATATTTAATTTGAATAATGCTATACAATTGGAATTTTTTCTGCAAATTTCGACCATTTGGCTACTTTCCACTTGTAGTGAGATAATAGTTAATTCAATTTAGCCAAAGTAATTATTTAAACAAATTATTATTGTTTACAACTACTTTCTTAAATCTAAAAAGTCACTTTAAATCTTCAGTTTTTGTTTGACTTCTTAGTTATGAACCAAAAAAAATGTAACCTCAACAAGAATCATTTTTCATATAGTTTTGTATTGTTTTGTATTTAATTGTTCATATTATTATTTAAACAACTATTTTTGTTAACTTGCATCAATTATAAACTCACTGAGTAAAAAGTAGACAAAAAGTAACAAATTTCAAAAAAACCGCAAATATCTAGGATGGATATAGAGGACAGTTATAAACAATGATTTGTTTAAAGAATTATTTTTGTTAAATTTAAATAATTATTAAGTCACTCTAAGTGCAAAAAAAGACAAATAGTTTAAAATTTCGAAACTATTATGTTTGTTAACATCAAATAACCTTAAACGAATTGAAAATTGGACAAGCAGTGGAATTTGTTTTAAACCACCTCTCATTATCTCTATTCTAAGAAAAAATGGCTAAAAATAATAATAAATTAATTTAACAACTTATTTAAATATGTAATTATCAGTGCAAACAAGTATTTTATGTATTACAAACAAATTGCATGAAAACAAACGCAACAAAATCATAATTAGCTTTAATAACTCGCAAAAACCATTTTTCACTTAATAGATTTTTGGGGACCTTATAAAACAGACTTCTGGGTGTGCTATTTAAAAAGTAATATTTTATTCGTATTCTATGGTTAATTAAGTATATGTGTATTGTGTTTTAACTTAATTGAGTTAATATTGAAGATTCTAAATAAAATTGACAGAAACGTCTGTTCTTATGGATAATACGTGTTAAACTTCATGGGGCTTTAGCAACTTCTAAACTTTTTTTTACAAAAAAGAAATGGATTTATTTTTCTGTGGATTCGAACATGTTTCCGAACGATGTGCCTAAAAATTCGAGAGAAAAAAATTTCCAATGCACTTTTAGACCACCGTAATGTACACATTAAAATCCAATAATCAGTCTCAAACCAAGGAAGTTTCATTTTAATATATATTTCAATAATAAAAATTGCTAGTTAAAATATTAGAAAGATAAAGAAGCATTTAATGAGGCCCCTTTTTATACATAGATTTTCGTCTGCTTGACAAGTGAGTCGAAACTAAGGAAAAATCCAAAGCATAAGAACTCATTTCAAAGATCATTATCAATTATGCAGTACTCCATGGTACATAGAAAAATTATGAATATATTTTATGTATACCATCTTTTACGGAATACATTTTTTGCGTAGGTGACGAGGGCGTCACTTTTTATAATCCAGTTTTTTTACAACCACGTGGAAAACTTATCTTTGAAAAGTACCAGGGTGGAACTTAAAAAAATTACATTTTGAAAGACTTATTTTTGTTAACTATTAGGTCTTGAAATAAAAGGATGATTAGAAAACTGAAAAAATCATTTTAACCTATCTCATGGATGCAATATTAGAAAGGCACTCAATGGTACATACAAGAATCATGCACATATTTTATAATATATAGCATCTTCCTCAGAATACCTTTTTTGTATAGGTAGCGGGCACTCTCTATTTTGTATAGGAAGCTACGAAATCCTCGAGTTTGTCATTTTTTATAATCTAGCTTATTTACAACCTAATGACAAACTTATTTTTGATGAATATCCGATTGACATTTTAATAAAATTATCCATAGAGATGAAAATTACACATATGTACATCCCATTGGTAACCTTATTTTTTATATTTATCAGGATGACATTTGAAATATATTATAACATACATCATGTGTAATGTTAAATAAGTCAATTTTAGAAACCTCACAATATGTCAGTTTAGAAAATCAAGGAAATAATATCATAATGTCCAGATACAAAATCTCTGGTTGATTCTGAACCAATCTATTCAGATTATTATATTTTCTAAATAGGAAAAGGAACAAACCAACAATGTGCAGATTGTAACGAACCATGAGTTTAGTGTCTATACATAAAATTTTTTATTCAAGATCGAAATAAAACTTTTTTTATGAATAATTTTATGCATCGAAATGAGAGCATGAAAAAGATTCACAACTAAAAATTAGATTTCCGAACTGCCTCCTTTTCGACTTATTAGAAACAAATACTTGGTAAAGGAAAGAAGAGGGAGAAAAATGATATGAACCCTCGATTAGAAGGAATGGTGACGATATTCAAAAGAATTGAAATAATTTTTAACAGAAGTTCTAACTTTTCTAAAGGTTGGATTTTTTTTTTGTTAGGAGAGATGATAATAAGATTCAAGCATCTTATTTCTTTACAATGCCACTTGCGATGATCTAACGTGTGAGACAGAATCGAGAGAAACGTTTTTGTATCTGAAGTAATATATGCTTATAAAGTGATAATGCATTATGAGAAAACGCGGTAACCGAACTGTGAAAGAATCCATTTATTATGTGAGAAACAGAAAAATACACGACCGAGTTATGAGGCTGAGTGCACAAGCCTTGTTAAGAGTACAATAATTTACTGGAAGAGTGAATGGAGCAAGTTGCTTTTGCTGAGAATAGCTTTGAGGATCCTCTGACGTCTAAAATGCATGTTCTCGTGGTTTTTTGATTTTTTTCTTTTTGATTTTTATGGAATTTTGTAAGTTTGTATGGTCGGTTCACAAAATTGGCCATTTCAAGGATGCGATTTTTTTATCTTCGGACAAATGACATAAAACTTGAATGAAATCGCGGTAGATCCGAATTAA
The DNA here is from genome assembly GCF_010883055.1 of Belonocnema kinseyi. NCBI lineage: Eukaryota > Metazoa > Arthropoda > Insecta > Hymenoptera > Cynipidae > Belonocnema > Belonocnema kinseyi. The sequence goes on along the minus strand of NC_046658.1, from coordinate 65,968,179 downwards.
TCAAGATCGATATGAAGAAACTAAAAATTATATTTAAAATTTGTATAGACATTTTTTTAAAGAGAATACTCCTGTATATTGAATTGTTGCAGATAGAAATTATTCTTAATTAAAATAATTCTACTTTATTATTACAATCGTATTTAGTAACAAAAAATTGTCATAAATTAAACATTATTTTTTTCACTCCTCATTTATATCTCTTTTGGCGTTTTCTCGATTTGCACTTTTCTTTGCAGAGAACGGTTCAATTCAGAATTTGTAAAATGAAAATTATAGTGAATATGAATCTAATATGAGCAATATAACTACTATTTGAAAATACAAAATCAGTTTGGTCTTTTCATCGACAGTTTTTACTGTAATTTGCCTCTTGAAGAGTTTGCTAATTATATTTTTTAAAATAATATTTTAATATTTCGATTCCTTTCAGTATTGAGTATTAATAGAGCCAATTAATAAAATATATATTTTGAAAATAAGTATATTGTATTATTTACATGAAATATAAACTACAAGAAAACTCAAAGTGTTATGTGTGAAGAGAAAATGACAATGACTCGTTATATCTTATGAAAATGTCAATATTTATGCAAGAGATTTTTTTTACACAGGATGTGGAAGAATTAGAATATAAATTGCTATTTTATCGAAAATGGAAATATAATTTAAAGTCTTCTATATAATAATCAAGATTTATCAAAAGGTAAATTGAGATGACGGATGCAACAACTCGACAAGCGCTCGAAACCGCGTAAAAATATTGCCCAGCCGGGAAAATCTATCGGTAAAAAAAGTGTTCGAACAGACCACCGATAAATTTTTAAGACAAATTTTTCTCATGGAACTTTTCTATTCGATAATTATTACTGAAGATAAGATAAGATACAAACTTAGAAAATGTTCCTATCAAAAATCGATGTTTTATAAAACACAACTCGCGATTATTCGGCCATTTGTGAATAAAAATGCTTGAAATTTGTATAGTGTATTCTCAATATAGAAGCGATGACTATAAGCAACGTACTTTGTTTAAACCGCGAATATGTTTGTTTTCATTTAATAGCAAATTGATTCCGAACGAAAACCACGTTTTGCCAACTTCGACCAGTGGGACAGTCATTGAAAAAATATTAGTTGAAAGAACTTGCCGCGAGAAATTTGTTCACTAGGCTTTAAGAAAGTTTTTCTGAAAATTTAAAAAGAATTGGTCAAAAATTGTAGAAATGGCAGCGAGTTGAAGTCAAAACACGCTGCCGCTGGAGCATTTTGTTGCTTTTTGCCGCTGCTGGCTAGTTGCCTAGGAACGAAGGCCGATAACATTTTTTCGATGACCGTCCCACTGGTCGAAGTTGGCAAAACGTGGTTTTCGTTCGGAATCAATTTGCTATTAAATAAAAACAAACATATTCGCGTTTTAAACAAAGAGCGTTATTTATCGATAGATTTTCCCGACTGGACAATACTTCTACGCTGTTTCGAGCGCTTGTCGATTTGTTGCATCCGTCATCTCAATTTATGTAGATAAGCAAAAAAATTTTTTTCTGAACTTTTTATTCTTTAATATTTTAACAAAAATTAAATTCTTTTTAAAAAATTAAATAAGTTACATTACATTTTATGCACACATTTTTGTATTGAAAGAATATTGGTAAAAGTACTAAGGTTTCGACGGCTTTACGAAAAACCTATTTTTTATTTCGATTTAAAAAACAAATTAAAATTTTAGGGCAAAACATTTCAAACGCAGAATATTAGAATTTAAAATTATCTGATTAATAATCATTAAAAGTATGGCAAATGAAGGGATGATATTAAGCTTGTTACTGAATGATATCTCATTTTATTTATTAATGTGAATTGTGTAAAACAGTATTGCCTCTGTTAGGTGTAATTAATTCTACATTTTAAATTAATAATTGATAAATATTTAAAGTGTAATTTTTATATACAGGTACATGTATTTTTGTTTCCAAATTAATATGAATCTATCGCTTCTATTAAACAAAATTTTAAAAAGTATTGAAGAAAACGTATAAATAAGTTTATAGAGATATAAATGAAAGTGCAGTGTCTCAAATGTACACTGTCCAGAGTTTGAATCCCCACTGTAAAAAATTTCGAAAATTTTTTCATGTTTTAGCATGAAATATTCCCAAATATGAAAATTCCCAAATATGAAATATTCCCAAATATTCCCAAATGAGTTCAATAAAATACATCATTACAAAGTTAAAAAAGAACATTTTAAGATCAGTTCCTGCTCTCATAATATAAAATGTTTATTCACATTCTCAAAATGTTTTTACCTTAGTCACAATTGTTTATTTATAAACGTTTATTTCGCTACAAATCTCATCAATTTTACGTGTTCATGTAAATTAGGGTAAATAACTGCCCTCACTAAACTTGACCTCTTTTTCTTTTTAATAATTTTAACTTCTCATTAATTTTCCTTATTTTTTGCAAATTTCTACTTTGATATACAATCTTTACATGAAAATTTTCACAATTTTTAAACTCTGCAAATGTTACTTGGATACATTTTGGACTTAAGTTTTTAGTATAACAATTATTTAAAAAAAAAAAACATTTTTTAGTTCAAAAAATGATTTCAAATATATCATCAGTATACTGCAACATATATTTGTATAGAAGGCATTTTCCTAATGAGAAGTACAGTTGGTTTTTGAAACACTGGGACTTAACTTCGATTAAATTGATTAGAATGAGTTGAACAACATTTGAGCTGTTTTCTTATTCCCTAAAATGCTTTTTATTTGAAAAGAGCACTTTGTATTATATAATGTTAATGCAAAAAATTTAAATTATAAGATATATAAATATGATTATATTCGTCTAGAAAAATATTATATTTATACATCTTATGGTTTGATAAGGAATAGTAATAATAATAATTATATATATAATCTTCAAAACAATCGCGAGCTTTTGGTATAATAGAAATTCTTTAGATTCAATTGGTATATCAAATTCTCACTGATTTAAATAACTTGAAGCTGCTGCACACCTGAAGAATTTCCAATTGAAAATCTATAAAAATGAATGAATTTTAATTTTGATTCTTTAAAATGAAAGTATGCCAAACATTGCATTACTTTATATTATGCATATTAATTATTATAGAATATTCAGTTGCAAGAATTCAAAATTAAAGAATTTTAAATTTCCAATCTTTGAAATTGAAGAATTTTAAATAGAAAAACTTCAAAATTGAACTATTAAACAAATATTTCAAAATTACAAGCAGTTAATATATAAATCTCAGAAATGGAATAATTTGGAATTTCATATTTTCAAAATTTAGGAATTTTCGATAGTATCTCTTAAAAATTGTAGAACTGTGAATTTACATCTTTAAAAATTAAGGAGTTTTCAATTTCGAAGAAATACAGTTTAATATCATCTAAGTTTCATTTTTTACGATTGCCACTTCTTTAACCTTAAAAATTAACATTCACAATTTCTTTAAATTGGAAGATTAAAAAGTTGACTTTTGATATTGAAAATGATAAAAATTGAAGAATTCTTATTCATAAAACTTTAAAATTGTGCACCTTTCAATTGCAACTCTTTAAAAATGTAGATTGTTAATTTTGAACGTTAACAATTAAAAATTATGCAAATTTAAGATTTAAAAATGATAATTCTGTAATTTATATGATTGATATTCGAAATTTCTTCAATTGGAAACACTGAGAATTGAAAACTTAATTTTTAATTTGCAAAATCTTCCAAATTCAGGAACTCTTGTATATATCTCAAAAATATCAGCATTGTAAATCTTTAAAATCGTTGAATTTTAAGTTGCAAATCGTGAATAATGAAGAATTTTAAATCGTAAATGTTTTAAAATTGAACTATTTCCATCGAAATATTCACAATTACATATATTTAAAATCTACCCGAGTCGAAATATAGGTCCTACTTTGACACTCTTCACGCTGATATTTGTAGGGGCTAAGGGCGTAAAGTAGAGGAAATTCCCATACGATTTTTTCCCCTAATTTAGCGCTCTTATAGGCAAAAATTTCGAAATCTTCCATTTGGGCCGTCAAAATAGAGTTTTAGTTTTTGTTTCTAATTTAACGCTCCACACTCTATCTTCCGGTACCGAATAAAATTATTTGAGGAAAAATTAACAAAAGTAGAGCATGAAGAAGACATAGTGACATTTGTGTAATGTTTCAAGTCATTTTGTACGTGGAAAAAAAATATCCATTAAATTTGATAAAACTTGTCCTATAGTAGAGGAAACGCTGGGCAGTTTAATAAAAGTTAAAATCGTCTTCGTTTTACGTTGCGTTGAACAAGTACACTATTTATAATCGCACGCTATGAAAATTTTTATTCGCCGCGGGTGCGAACCCTATAAGTTTTCCATTCCTATAGCCTAAAGCCTCTTGGCTAGCCTAGCTTGAATTATGAAAAGAAAACTCTGAAATATAACCAAGAGCTGTGCAAGGCCATCTGAAAATTTTTGTGACCCATTCTGTAAAAAATATTGCTACGCTTTTAATTATATATCTACTAATAATATTTCATATTTGAGAAGAATCCAAAAATATTTTAAGATATTTTTAAAGATTAAAAAAATTCAATATATATTTTTAGAAATTTAATGGATTTAAAGGATTCGAAGTCTTTGAAATCCCATTATAAACTTAAAAAAATTTTAAATCAAATAACTTCTGTTAAATCCCTTTAAACTTCGAAAAATATCTTTAAATACATAACAATAGTTTTAAATTATATGAAGAACCTTAAACTCTTTTGAATTTATAAAAAATGATATAAAATGCTATGTAATATTTCAAATTTCTTTACAGACTATTTAAACTATAATAAATCGTTTGAAATGTAATAAAATTCCTTTAAGACACTAAAAAACTATTGAACTCATGAAGAGTATTTTAAAGTCTTTAAAATCTCTTAAAAATTCTGGTACATTCTGGAATTCTTCTAAAATCTTTTAAAATTCTTAAATATTATTCGAAATCTCTTGAAATTCATTTATAAACTTTAATCTTTTTTAATTTAGAAAAATGTTTAAATCCCCTTAAATTATTTTGAAATTCATTAAAATCCTTTCAAACACTTGAAGATATTTTGTAATTACACAATAATACATAAACTCTTTTGAAATTTCTTGGAATATCAAAAATATTTAAGGTTATAAAGAATATAAAGAATACCAAGAATATTGAAAGAATACGTGTATGGGAATATTTAATTAATGTATCAGGATATATCGCCTATATTTCGACTCGGTTAGGTCCTGAGAACTGAATGATTTTTCATTCTACATTTTCTTAATTCAATAATTTTTAATTATAACTCTCAAAAATGGCAAATATTTAAAATTGCAGCAGTTTTAATTTGAATTATTAAAAATTATTTCAGTTTTTAGTTTTATAATTAGAAATTTTGTAATTTTGTTGATTTACATTCGAATTTTTCTCAAATTTGGAAGATTTAGAATTAAAAACTTGATATTTAATTTCAAAAATGGTCAGAATTTAAGAATTTTATATTTTACAACTCTAAAATTGAAGAACTTTCAATTGTAGTTCTTTTAAATTGTAGAAGTTTAAATAATAAGCCTTTAAACTATATGTGGATTGCCAATTAAAAATTATGCCTGTTTTAAGTTTTACAGTTAAAAAATTTCTCTCATTTTAATGATTAACACTCGAAATTGCTTTTATTTATTTTTAAAGAATTTAAATTGAAAACTTTACTTTTCATCTTTAAAACCATACGAATTTAAAAGTTTTTATTTACACATTTTAAAAATGAAAGATTTTTTAATTTTAAAATTTACAATAATAAATTATGAAAGTTTGAAGTTTTATAATAAAAAAAGCTATAATTGTATGATTCACTTTAAAATTTGTTTAATTCTACAGACTTAGAATTGAGAACTTAATTTTTGATCTTCAAAGCCATCCAAATTTAAGAATTTTTATACTCTTTAAATTTAAGAGATTTGATTTGTAAATCTTCGACACTAAAATATTTTTAAAAATCTGCCCGCTACGTGGGCACATTCCCATCGCGCGCGGCTCGCGGGTTTGAGCGCGCCTAGGGCGCGCAACTGTTGGTTCTCGCGCTTCGCGCTTGATGTTGCATTTATCTCGCGCTTCGCGCTCGATTATGTATTTACCTCGCGCTACGCGCTCGGGCTTTATATTTTCGCGCATTTTTGCGTAAACATTTTAAAATTAAGACTCAAAACATCCGCCAGTGTAATTTTGTAATTGTGAATTCTCTTTCGTTAAAAGAGAGTTTGAGCGCACCTACGGCACGCGACTGATGACAATCGCACTCCGCACTTGGTCTTTGCATTTCTTCCGCATTCGGGCACAGACCTTTTAAAATCAAAGGTGAACAGACCGACAGCTGTAATTTTGTGATTTTGAACTCTCTTTTGTTAAAGCTCTTTTGTCTTTAACGAACACATTCTCATCGCGTATCTCGTGCTTGGCACTCGATTTTGTCCAACATGTCAACTTTTCTACATTATACACAACACTTTTATATCAATTATAATACATTTTTTTTGTAACTCTGCCTGGGATTACTTATTAAAAAATTCCAAAATAAAAAGCAAATTGTATTTACCATGATTACTTTTATATTTGTTTCTTATTTTGCTTTAAATTGTATTCTAAGCTGCACTGACACATGTATAATTTCAATAAATGTATATCATTACAATTCATAATATGCCTAAGAATTGAATCATGCTAATTCTTATTCCCTTGTTTTTATAATTTTTTATTTTCAATGTTGTTTTTTACGATTAAGTACAAACTACTGCGCATCTGCATAGAGTCTAATACAGAAACCTATATAGGGTCCTATATAGGTGCCTATGTCCTCTTTCGTCTTTTCTCTGCTTTTTCCAAAAAGTTCATTTTTGCATTTTTTATCTTATGTTTTACGATTAAAAGAAGATCCACTCGTCCAATCGAAAAATGATTAATAATAAATTTATGGATCTTTTTAGGCGAACAACTGTTGTCTGGTAATTTCAGTTCATACCTTGTGTCGTTTTTATTTTTAATTTAATATTTTTATTTAGAATGTAATTTTTTACGACTAAAGCAAAAACTAACTGTCCTATCAAAAACTATAGCTCTTATTTGGATGAACAATTTTTGTATCATTTTTTTCATCGCTCATATCGAAGATTAATTCATTATCAATTTGTAGTTCTTTCCCGGGCGCGCAATTTGAGCTTTTTTACATTTTTCACATCTTGCATAGTTTAACCAAAAAATGGAATTGTTGAATTTTTCATTATTTTTGGTCCGATAAAATTTTCAATGTTCAACTTTTCGACCAAATTAAAAAAGTTGTTATCGTAATCCTATAGGGCTTTCAAAAAGCAAAGTTTTTCTTCTCTTGGCTTTTTTTCATGTCATGCGTTGTTTGGCTTAAAATGTTGATTTCAGTTTGTTTTTTTGGATTTTGAAAATGCTCTAACTCTGATAATTTTCTTTTTATAAAAAAAAGTCATGGGGATAAATTATTTGAGTTTCTGAGTACTATGAGCAAACGTACATAGAATTTTCAAATCTTGAAACAATGTGGTTTCAAAATTTTTTTGTACGATCAAATTTGGAATTTTAAACTTTTTAACCAAATTGAAAAAGTTGTTATCATAATTTTGTAGGGCTTTCAAAAAGCAATGTCTTTCTTCTCCAGAATTTTTTTCTTAATAACCATACAGAGAATTTTCGAATTTTTAAAAAAGTGGTCTCAAAAATATTCAAAAAGTGCCCACTTTTTGAATTTTCATCTAAAATTGGTGGCTAGCGAACTTGACCTTTAGTTTAGGACACTAAACGAGTGCACCAAAGAGCAATCTAATAGATTACTTTTTTCAAAAGTTATCGTGTTCATAGACGGACAGACAGACATACAGACAGACACGTTCGTAAAAACCTGTTTTTCGGTTTTAGAGGGTCTCAAAACGTGGACATTTGACAAAAACTGGGTGGGGGGGGGTCAAATTTTACACAAATCTAATACCTTCTCTGATGTGAATTTAAAAAACATAAGAAACGACATCATGTTAAATTAAACACATTAAAAACTAAAGGATCTTCAATTCAAAATCTCCAAGATAAACCTATTTCAAAAATATGTTCAATATTTTATAATTTTAAATGATAAATATTCAAAACTGAACAAGTTGGCGAATTCGCAATTGTAAAAAATCTTCAAAATGGATCAGTGCCGCAAATAAAAGACATCAGTAAAGCTCAGAATTCTAGCATATTTTTTAAAAACATCTTTATTGTGATATGGAGTTCCATATTAGACTATTAATATTTTTGTCTGTCTGCAATTCCTCCCAGTAGAAAATCTTTTATTTAAGTGAAAGTTAAATATTATGAGAGCCGATTAAAATATATATATTTTAGTTTGATAATTTGGCAATCACAATAAAGAACGTGTAAAAAGCGCGTCCAGTGCGTTATTTTTGACAGGAAGAAAAAATATTTTAAAATTGTAAGCTAGTATTTCCTAATCATAGCCCCAAATTATCGACGATTGTTCTAAAAAATTATCGTCGTAAGTCCCTTTTGCATCATGTTTTACGAGTAGGAATTATAATCGCGCTGTGAGTCACTCCCATCGCATCGGTCGAATCCCGCGAAGCATGACGTCCCAGCTTTGTTTGTGAGTAGCTTATCCCATTTCGATTATGTAAGTTGCCGATTTACTATGCATCTAGGCCCATTAGAGATCTTCTTTAATCACCGCGTAAAAGTAGGAAAAAGACGCACTTATGTAGCTAGAGTCCTAGAATCTAGAGTTAGAGTGCTCAGGGTCGAAATCTTGAGTCAAGGAACTCAAACTCCGTATCACATATCCTCGTAAAACGTCGTAAAATTGAACAAAAGATAAATAATGGCCTATTAGTTTTTTTTTTTAAAGTTTCATAAATATTCACAATGTTTATGGGTATTTGCTAAACAGTTGATCATTTTAGGTAGTGAGATTTTAAAAATAAAAAAAGAATTTTAACCGGCCAAAATATTTTTTTAATAACAAAAGAATTAAGCCTAACCCACCAGTATCTGAAAAAAATATATATAATTAAAAATTTGTCATAAGGACAACCGCAGGATTTCGCCGGGAGCGGGTACTAATCTGGAGAATTGCACCCGCTCCGAGCGAACGGGCTTTTTGGCTAAATTCTTTTCATAGACAAATAAACTTATAACTATTTGTTTATTTTCAAACAAATATATTTTTAGATTTCGCTCTGAGGCTTCAAAGTTTCCTGATTTAAAGTAGAGAAATCCTTAAACCAGCTACAGGTTTAACCTAGAGAGCAGCTATAGATTTATTAACTTATTATTATTCTGCCATTCTACTCATTTTCAGGGACCGCAGCTTAGGATCGCAGCAAATATGGTGCACAATGAGCGGCCAACCGATGGTCAAATTTTTTTGCAACGGTCCACCAGCCCTCCCTGCAATCGGTGTTTAACTTTTATGTGTCATTTTTCATACGATTCTCTGACTCTTTACTCAATGTAAATTAAACGTTTAATGTTTTTTTTTTAGAAATCTATATTCAATAGTCTAATGTATGGCTTTTCAGAATGTCAAGTTACACAAGTATATCTGAGGAACACAAAAAGCCTTCAAATATGACCATTTTATGCCATTTTTGATATGCCTAAAACTTTTGCATAATATTTCTGAGAAATAAAAGTGCGATAAATGCAATATTCACTGATGGTAAAATTTCCGGAATAACTCAAGGGAATTTTTGTTAAAGACACTTTTTAAACAATATACCTATCATCACAATCTACATCCTTACACCTCTAGGGGATTTTTTTGAACAATTCAATTGATCATAACATTTTTTTCGTTTTTTACAACAATTTGTACATTTGTGCAAAAATTCTATGCTTTAACAGAGTATTTGGTAACGAAAGTGTGCTCCAAACAGGCAAAGTGACAAAACAATGTTGTTAACCATTTTTCTACTTTTTACAACACGAGCATGGCTTTGTCTATGGATTTAATAATTCAGCGATTCATTGCAATCAAGAGGGTATCTAAAGTTATAGAAAAATCTGTCTGGAATCTGAAAAAGGGACTATTTATACTGAAATTGCAGTATGCATAACCGGATCTTTCGTTACGCGTAGATAACCCCCTCCTTTATAATGACTCGCTGAATAAACAAAACCTATAAACAAAGTAACAGATCGCAAGAACGAAAATACTATTAGATTCTTCACGGAAAAATCTCCATTTATATTATTCAGTAATTTTTCATTTTAAATTTGTAGTTCGAAAATAATGAATGATAGGACATTTTTCCCTAATTTTGGTTCATGGTTTTTTAAACGAAGTCTTCCAAAGTATTTACACTTTTTCTTATTATTTTAATAATCATCCTTAAATAATGCTTTACTCTATGTTTTCATTTGAATTTTATAATCGTACGTAATACTGTCACGCATTTAAAAAGTGTAAACAGATATGAAATTGATTCTTTGATGCAATAAAGTGTTACTTAAAAACAAATATTCTGTTTATGACTCCTAATGACAGACATTTACCTAGCTTATTGCGATTTTGTTGTAGTTAGAAACAATAGGTTGTAAAGAATTACAATCAGGAAGATTGACATATTATCTCGTATTTTCTTTCTCTTCAGAGTGATTTGTACCGAACGAAAAAGGCCAAGCAACTTACACGCCCTTCTGAACACTCCCTGTAAAAGTTTGCCAACCATTTTTTTCTGAAATTATTTTACCAAACATTTTTCACTAATTCTGACAAGCCCTTCTAATTTCAAATCACGCAATAAGCTTTACTTTCTTAATTTTGCAGAAAAAATATGAATCCAAATTTGTTACAAAAAATTTTTATTGATTCAGAATTCTTGAGCATTAATATTTATGCTGAAAGAAACCAAACTATTCAGCAATTCAGCTTTGAAACAGTTATGTGACTCAGCTTCGTCCGGAAATACGAAATCAGCATATAACTTTATGGATATAGAAAAAGAAATTGTGTCATGAAACAGTATTTTTTTCCCCAAAGTAGATTTCCTTCTCCTTTCGTCGTTATACATAATTTTGATTAAATTAAATGGGAAAAACAGTGACTATTTTGTATTCATAGACTTCAATAAAAACTTTTCAATATATTAAAAAATTATTGCGCCTGTAGCAAAACACCTTTCTGCACAATCGTGGACCTTCAAAAACGAAATATTTTCTACCACTAACATATTCTTATTAAAATAACTATTATTAATAAGTTAACTGTTAAAGCATTAATTTGAAGTCCGATTTTTATTGGACATAATAATGATTGAAAATATGGGGCTACATAATCATGAATTTGATAGAAATGTTTTACCAGAAAATAATTTTTTATGCTATAAAAATAAACTGAAGGGTCTCAAGGTATAAGGGCGTAAGATCAAAATTTTAGTATTACGTTTTATTGGCTTAAACTAAATGTTTTTGAATGTTTGTAGAATATTATGGTCCAGTTCGATTTAGAAGTGGGT
>NC_046658.1:65954595-65956495 GCF_010883055.1 Belonocnema kinseyi | reverse complement strand
TTTGCATATTATATTCAGGAATTGATAAATTTGAGTCATCACTCGAAAGTACTTTAATTTTCTTTGTAATTAGAAAATAAAAAAGTACTACAACTTTGTGTGTGTCAATATCTTTAGGAACATACCGAACTGCAGATAATGGTGCGATAAAGGTGAGTAATAATTCAAAAGTAATGTCTTATTTATTTTTAAATAAAAAAATAAAAAAGTTGTTTTCTTGTATAAAAAAATAAAATAAAATCCGATAAAGTTATACAGGTGTTTGTGTCTCGTGTAAAATTCGAGTTTTTCCACTAAGTCCTCATGCACCAGAACCCTTTCATTTTTAATTACTAATGTAACAATTTACTAATATTTACATCATTTATAAAATTTGTTTCTGAACTAAAAATATCATGCTACTTTATATAACTAACTGTTTGCAATCTATTATTAATAAATCGTACTGCGGTCTGTTTATGTTTTAAGCAATGTTTTCGAAGGATCGCTCAACCTCAGTTTTTCATCGATGTTAAAGTTACATGCATTTATTGGAGAAAAAGCATTATGGGAATAAGTGGTTAAAATTAACAGAGAAAACTATTGTGTAACAGTTGAGCGGTCTCTTAAAAAAATTGTTCTATTCTCAAAAAATTGTTTGGTTTGAATTTCAGTATTGCCAGTACACTGTCCAAAAGTTAATATGATTTACCTATAATTAATTGTCTACCTTTATGTCCTTGAAAACTATAAATAAAAATGTGTAAATTTTGGTTTTTATGTAGAAAATTTTAAACTAAGCAATCACTTACTGTAGAAAATTTCTTGTCCTCAGCAAACCTTTACCTTTGATGATCTCTCAGTGATCGAAGTAAAAATTTGACTTACAAGTCTTGCTTTAATTCGATAAATGATTTTGAAAAAGAAAAGTAGTAACATTATTTATAAGTCCGATACAGATCATGAAAAATGATATAATTTTAGATACTCTCAATACATTTAGGATAAAATATACAGTGAAACTCTTCTATAGCCCTGATTTCGGGGCTGACAGTGGGTGGCAACTAACTCATTATAGCCTGCTCCGCTTTTGTTTATTCAGTCCTGAATGCTCGCCTGAGTGACAGCCGCAGATCCTGCACAGCACTTGTTACACCTACATGCGGCGCGGCGTCAATTCTCGAAAAGGCTATAGAAGAAAGGTCTATTGAAGATTTTAACTTTATGTAGAAAGTAGATATGTTTCATTTAAGGAGAGGCACTGTGGCTCAAATGATAGCATGCTTTAATTATATTTCAGTTTGAAGTTTTCCATTCAACTAATTTAATAAAGTTCTTGATCAATATAGTGAATATTCAAAAGATGAACTTTGTATTCAATCTCTGGCAAACAAATCTCAATTTGAAAATAAAAACCTTGAATTTGGAGCTAATGTTCCAAATACATGCATGCATACATACATACACACATACATACATATATATAATTACAAATTTGTCATAAGGACAACCGCAGGATTTCGCCGGGAGCGGGTGCTAATCTGAAAAATTGCACCCGCTTTCAGCGAAATCGCGGTAAAATTTCAGCCACAACCACGTCTCACAACCGTGAGATAGGTGGTTACAGTCTCCAAAGGAATCAATACGACGATCCAGCAAAAGCCTTGTGCACCCTAAGAACACGGAGTGACCCAAGGACAACCACCTTCTGCATTTTTCCCGCAAGTGTTCTAGCATATTGTTGACACGCAGGGATGCATTTTAGGCTATTAGCAAGTGAAAGCTTGGCACCTCCAAAAGCGCCGATGATAAGGACGAACAGTTTAACAGAATATTCCGGGTACAATTGTTGCAACTCCCTTATAAGGTCTCGATACCTCTCTTTCTTTTCATTCTCCTTGGCTATGATGTTTTTGTCAGC
>NC_046658.1:65938487-65954495 GCF_010883055.1 Belonocnema kinseyi | reverse complement strand
GGGCCATTGTCCAGGGGTAGTAAGTGCGGTTTAAAACAACAAAATGCACAGGGATCCCGAAAATGGGTCGGCCAACAATACCGACCACTCTAGAGCTGGGGATCCCAAAGAAGATGGCTATATAAGCGGAACGCCTACTCTACTGCGGGCAACTGCGGGCAGGCATCCGATAGAGAAAGCGCGATTCTTTATGGCCCGAAGAAACATCAACACTCAGGTTTCTCTAAAGCCTAAAGATCTGGCTGAAATAGATGATGAGCTTTGTGTACATTTTTCCGAAGAATTCGACCTCTAGGCTATCAATTGTTGTGTATATAATGCAGCGATAGCTTTGGCCAATGTGAACCGTAAAACAAAACCAACGGTTGATCATTAGACCAAAAGACAAATGCATCAACTCGGCATAAACATAGACTGGGCAAGACAGTACGCGTCCCGCATTCAGTGTGTGATTGACTACATCACATCTGGCAGGAGTTTTACCGCCAAGTTTCAACAGTTCTCGAGCGAACTCCGGATCCGTTATCACGCACTTAACAATTCAAAGCTGCTGACCATCAGGCAGCATATTGTTGAGAGAATACGGATACTATCTGACGCTAAAAGAAGTCTAGAGCGGAGAGAGAGGTGAGTCAGAGAAAGCCAACAATTTTTCTCTGACCCATCTCGACTCTTCCAAGACCCTCCAGTTACTGTCGAGCACCCGCCCAAACCAGAGAAGGTCGAAGTATTTTTGAGAAAATTTTAGGAAGTGCAGCATAGACTACCGAGGAGGTAAAAAAAGTATTAAGAAGGATAAAGAACTATTCCCCTCCGGGACCAGATTGTATCAAGACTTCTGGAGGAAGAAGTTTCCTTCAACCCATCAGCATTTGGCCCGTATTTTCACCTCATATTTAAAGTCGGAAGAGCCGATTCCGGAATAGTTGGTGGAAGGGCGCACAATACTCCTGCCGAAAATAGGCAACTTATCTGACCCCAAGAATTACAGGCCAATCACTTGTCTCAAAACGCTGTATCAGATATTCACAGCTACCCTAAGTGATAGGATTGTTCGGCCAATTGAAACTGTGTGGCAAAAGATGTATGAACAATGAGGCTCAAAGGAAGGAGTAGCGGAATGTGGGGAGAACCTGCTCATCGATAGATGTATCTGTAAAGATGCATCATTCTACCAGCGTGACCTATCGAAGCATCTACATAATTTTGTTGCCAAAATACTTTTTCAAAAAGGTCAAGGTCATTCTTAGAGTCACTTTTAACGAGCTATCCAGTAGTGACCTTCCATGTTATTTCAAGGTCAACTTTGTTTTCTTAAATGGGAACCTTAATTTTTAACCTCGGCAATCGAGAGAGCGGGAAATTTTACGTCAGCACATGTACTCAGGTCATGGGGCAAGGATGAACTTGAGTTTGACCTTCAAAATTATTTCAAGATAAACTTTATTTTTTTAAACGGGAACCCCTATTTTTGCCAACGACGATTGAAAGAGCGGGAAGTTTTTCGCCCAAACATGTACTCAGACCATGCTTCGATGATGACCTTGAACTTCAGCTGAAGGTTATATTATTATATATGTATGTATGTATATATATATATATATATATATATATATATAATTTAAAGTTTGTTATAAGGACAACCGCATATTTTTGACACGCAGAGATGCTTTTCAGGTTATTAAGCAGTGAAATCTTGGCATCGTTGTAAATATTTTGTACCTCGTCGACAGTTTGGAAGAACAAATCTGCTAAATGAGACGTTTGTATCTGCTTGGGAGAGTATCCTTTATAGATGTCACATCCTGAATATGGCTCTGTGGCACGCCCAGGTATGTATAAGTCTCTCCAGCGCAAAAAAGGTGTCGTATAGTGCTTTTATCGATGAGCTCAGGATCTTCAGCGATGCCATTAGGCTTTCCTCGCTTCAAATAAACCTTGGCGCATTTGTCTAACCTAAATTCCACTCCTATTTCTTTAGTATATCGTTCGACAATCCCTAGAGCTAGATGTAGTTGCTCTTTGTTTTTAGCACAGATCTTAAGATCGTCCATGTAAAACACATGAGTGACCTTGTACTTTCGATCTGCAGGTATGCCGCAAAAGTACCCGTCGAAATGGCGAAGTGCTAGAGATAGTGGCAATAATGTAAGGCAAAAAAGGAGTGGGCTGATGGTTCGCCCTGAAAGACACCTCTCTGAAAAGTGACCTTGTTAATTGTCACACGATTTTCTCCAGATGAGATAGTAAATCTGGTTTTCCAAAGCTGCATCAATCTCTCTATGCACCTCACGATTTGCGGATGAACCTTTAAGCTTTCCAAAAGCCAGATGATAAGTCTATAGGAGGTCGATTTGAAAGCTTTCCGGTAATCAATCCAGGCCATCGATAGGTCACGCTGGTAGAATGCTGCATCCTTGCAGATACATCTATCGATGAGCAGGTTGTCCCCACATTCCGCTACTCCTTTCTTTGAGCCTCGTTGTTCATACATTTTTTTCCACACAGTTTCAATTGCCCGAACAGTCCTATCACTTAGGATAGCTGTGAATATCTGATACAACGTTTTGAGACAAGTGATTGGCCTGTAATTCTTCGGGTCAGATAAGTTGCCTATTTTCGGCAGGAGTATTGTGCGCCCTTCCACCAACTATTCCGGAATCGGATCTTCCGACTTTAAATATGAGATGAAATACGGGCCAAATGCTGATGGGTTGAAGGAAACTTCTTCTACCAGAAGTCTTGATACAATCTGGTCCCGGAGCGGAATAGTTCTTTATCCCTCTTAATACTTTTTTCACCTCCTCGGTAGTCTATGCTGCACTTCGTAAAATTCTCTCAAAAATACTTCGACCTTCTCTGGTTTGGGCGGGTGCTCGACAGTAACTGGAGGGTCTTGGAAGAGTCGAGATGGGTCAGAGAAAAATTGTTGGCTTTCTCTGACTCACCTCTCTCTCCGCTCTAGACTTCTTTTAGCGTCAGATAGTATCCGTATTCTCTCAACAATATGCTGCCTGATGGTCAGCAGCTTTGACTTGTTAAGTGTGTGATAACGGGTCCGGAGTTCGCTCGAGAACTGTTGAAACTTGGCGGTAAAACTCCTGCCAGATGTGATGTGGTCAATCACACATTGAATGCGGGACGCGTACTGTCTTGCCCCGTCTATGTTTATGCCGAGTTGATGCATTTGTCTTTTCGTCTTATGATCAACCGTTGGTTTTGTTTTACGGTTCACATTGGCCAAAGCTATCGCTGCATTATATACACAACAATTGATAGCATATCATCTTTTTGGCAAGCGGCTGTGGCTTTAAGTTTACGATCCCATGATAGTTTCGTATCTTGGAGGGCAAGAGACACAAGGAAATTACTTTTACCCAATATTTTGGATACAGTCGTTCCAGCTATATTTTAAGGTCTTAATGCCTTTCTCTCCTTTTTCTTCTCCTTGACAGTGCTCATGGTATCGCCCTCAAAAATGCCTATCTGGACGTTTTCGCTGTTTTGTCTGTCTCGATAATTTCTAGATGATGTCGTAGATTGCGTTTTTCAAAGGGGCATCAATCTCTATGCATCTCACTATGTGTGGGTAAACCTTCAAAATTTACAACAAACAGATGATAAGTCTGTGAGAGAATGAATAAAAATCTTTCCATGCAGGCTAATAAGCTGCTGCTTTCTTGAAGACCCACCTGTGAATTATATCAGTTACATTATCTTACTCTAGCTTGAGGGGGGGGCTCTACTTGGACGGGTGAGCCCTTACACTAGCCTCTCTTGAAAAGCAAATGATTTAACTCGCAAACGCGCAGGGCTCACGACAATGGGTTGCACAAAAATTTCGACAACCCTAGATTTGGACGAACTAATCAAGATGTGGACAATATGATGGATCAGCAAAGAAACTACATTTGGCGTTTGAATTCTCTGTGGTGTAAAAAAATACCCAAGCTCTCGCACTTTTTGCAAAAAATGCTGTGAAACCTGTCCGACAACATCCGAAAAATGGTTTTATATAAACGGAGACGGCGAAAAGCCTCCTCTACCACAACCAGAACAAACCGGTAACAAAGAAAGAGATGCGACACTGAGACCAACCATGAACAGGCATATGATAGGGGAAGAGAGATGCTTCAGGACTAGGACAAACATCAACGTCCAGGTTTCTTTCAAGCCCTTCGATCTGACTCACGTGGATAACGCGCTTCGTGGAGATTTTATCGAAGAGTTCGACTAATGGGCCATCAGTTGTTCTGTGTACGATGTAGCACGATGCATCAACTCAGCACAAAGATAGGCCGGGGAATGCAGTATGCGTCCCGCATTCAGTGTGATTGACTACATAATGTCAAAATATGGATACTAGTTGTCAGTAGAAGAAGTTTAAAGCAGAGGGTGAGGTGGGTCCCAAGAAAATCAATAGTTACTGTGGACCACCCGTTGTGCAGTAATCGTATGAGGTTACTGCACCTGAAGAAGAGTACTCACCTATCATTAACGAAGAGGAGTTGAAAGTATGCAGGGGTATGAAGAATCATCCCACTGCTCCCGGAATCCGCTTTCGCATTACTTCAGGAACACGGAGTTAAGGCCATTACGCCTCAGCACCTCTTTCGCATATCCAGATACTGCTTCCCAGTTAACTCTGTTCCGTAGCATCGCTCTTCCGATAATCTCAGGTGTTAGAGGCGCACTTATTTCCGTCTCTAGTGATGTTTTTCTGGCTATCCACCTGTTGCACTTAAAGAAAGTGTGTTTTGCGCTGTCCAGTTCTTCCGGGCAGTAGTCACACTTTGGGCTCGTCTTCCTTCCCATTTTGTGCAGGTAGGCATTGAAATGCCCTATAATGCTCCATAAAGCATTATGTGGTGAGCGACTGACATGAGGATTTTTCTCTTGCTTCTCCGGGGTCCTGCAACATTGGGCATCAGTCTAGCCTCCATGGCCACCAGGGTGTCCGCTTTATCTGCCAACTGATAGATTTGTGGCCAAAACATTATCTTTTGGTCCACCATGACGCCAAGGTATTTCACAGCCCTCGCAGCCTCGATGTTATGGTCAACAATATACGCTCCGAAGGGCTATGGGAAGGTTCTCTGTCTGGTAAGAACCACTATTTCTGTTTTTTGGGCGGCTAATTTCAAACCATGGTTGCTCAGCCAGTTTTCCACCTTTACTGAGATTAGAGCTGCCGGTTCAATTCCGTTCTGAGCTCAGATCCCTGTACTACTTCTACTGTTACGTTCTTTTGCTTTGTCCCTTCAGTATTTTCGTACTGTAGTTTTCTGTTGCTCAAATAGTCAGATATAACTCGCAACAAATAACTCGGTTTTTTGAAATTCTTTTGCATAGCATCCAGTACGTCGGTCCATCTGACTGTGTTAAATGCATTTTTAACATTGAATGTGATCAAAACTACCACTTTTCTTGACCTGTGGTTTCCGGTTCATGCTCTTGATGCCTCTAGTTCTATTTCGGCGATCGCAACCACGGTTGATCTGACCTTGCGGAAGCCGTGTTGTTTTCGGTCAGGCCACCTACACAGGAGCCCTGCTTTTTTGTCGTCCTTGTTGAGGCATTGAGGCACTACAGCCTTTAACAATAGCACTCATTGTGTTTTCGACCATGTTCTCAGCGGCTTTTTTAGTTGTCACTATCTCTGTGGTCTCAACTAATCTGTTCACTCTCTTTCTGGTAATCTCCATTGTGAGCACTACCGGGTCCAAACAACTGGTTTTCCAGCCCTTCTTTTGCAAAACTCTTATCCTTGTCGTGTGACCTTTTTGATACTTCCCCAATTTGGTAGCTCATATACTGGTGATCACTAGTTGTATAATCTTCCATCACGCTCCAGTTTTTAATTTTTGCCGCTATACCTGAAGATTCCAGACTAACATCTGGGATTGCTTCACGGTATCCAGGTCTTCTAAACGTGGAAGAATTTTCTACGATCAGCACTGTTAGGTCGAGACTAGCCGCTATTTCAGCCAGTTCTTTCCCGTGAATGTCTGTCCACGTCATACCCCATTCCCTGGATTTCGCATTAAAATCCCCGGCTATTATTACCACGACGTCTAGGTCACGGATGAGACTTTCAATCGCTACCAGTTTTTTGCGAAAAATGGCTATGCCCTCATTCGGCAAGAGATAACAGCTTATTATAGCACTATTTCCGCTAATGTCCCATACATAACAATTTCCCTTGCCGCAACTGTCGACCGGCACCTTTTTAGGGTCTCTGACTCAAATGGCAGCCCTTCCTGATGTATCTAAGTACCAGTTTGGATGTTTTAGGATCACGTACTGCTCGCTCAATACGAGAACATCAGCCTTCTTCTCCCACGCCTTCTGGTACATAGTATATGTTCCAGCTGACAGTGGCCCAAGTTACCTTGGATTACTTAGAAGACCTAGAGCAGGCCACAGCTTTGTGGTCTTCATGGGCACATTTCCAGCAGAGGCTTCCCCTGTCTGCCTCACGGCAAATCGCTGCGATGTGGCCATATCCATGGTATCGATAGCGTCGTGGCACCTGTACTTTAATGCGGACTCGGCAATTCACCCATCCTACTCTGACGTGGCCTGCTTTATCTAATTTGTTAGCTTCTGTCTCATTCAAAACGGCAAAAGCTTTCAGGCTTCCCCTAGAGTGGGCTTTCGCCGTGTTGATTTTTATTTCATCATTCCATTCTTCACCAAGAAAAGCTTTAAGTGCTTCCTTGACTTCGTAAGTTTCAGTAGACATGTCCAAGTCTCGGATCTCTACCTGGCGCTTAGGGGATAGTTGGCGGACTTCTCCAGCTTCTTGAACTGCTTGTTTAAGTACTGCTCTGAATTTAGCCTTATTATTTCCAGGCGATGTACCGACTTCTAGGAGGACATTCCCCTGTCGAGTATTCCTAATGGACTTGATTCTAAAATTCGACTCCTCTGGTTCGACCGTTCCCCTAATTTTCGCAGTCTCTGAGAAATTTTGAGCCGTCTTTCGCGTTTCCGTTCGCCCATGATCCAGGTTTGGTCAGTTTCACCAACCGTTTTTTTGTCTAGGCCTTGCCGCCTCTTTACCATTGGGGCTTGGTGGACCCGCTTTCTTTCCCTTTCTCTTATTGGAAGATCCTAGAGTATTGTTCCACAGGTTTGCGGGAGCCGAACAGCTGGTAGTTGGAGCTTTGGGCATTGTGGCTGGGTGCCCAGACCCAATATTCGTTATTTCCTCCGTGACACATTTGAAGCTTTTCCTTTGCTTCTCGAGGAACTCAAAGTGTACTGCTAAGTCCTTCAAATCGTCTTTGACACTCGCATCGAGCTTTGTGCTACCTTTTGTCTTAAAAGACATGTTATCAAAAATCTCCTTGATATCTTCAAGAGTTTTCGCTAATTCAGATTCGAACCTTCTAAACTGCTGGTATTTTTTAAATAACATGAGGCTAGCGCTTGACCTCACCTCATTTTCCCAGTCGTTTTCTTTCATGTCCGTGATCATGACGTTTGTGTTCTCCTATTCATTTGCTGTATTCATTGTAGTGGTAGCCATTAAAAATGTTTCCAGCGCTTCGTGCATGGAGGGGCGGGCCAAAAATACTGGAACGTATATACCCTCGGACCGAAGTCCTACCCCAGTTCCCTTGGGCCCACCCTTCGTTTAAACAGTCCCGGAATGCACGGACGGACCGGACTCGTCCGGAGCACTAGAGATTCCGATCTCTGCAGGCACCACCCACTTTCTGATCAGGACCCGCAGGGTCCGGATTCCTGATAACCAACCGCAACTTACACCTCGGCAGAGCAAGCTCACAGCAGCCTCTTCCCCGTAACCGGTTCGAGGCACTCCCAGTAGATCACGGTCGGCACCGATCATGTATGTTTGGACCGCGCGGACTATTTTATTTCAGCCCTACCCTCTGTTTCCAGCGAGCATTCCCCTATTCGACACCCGAGGACGCGCCAAGTAGGGGTATCACCTCCCCTCCACCACAGACAACTGTGGTGGTACTTGGGGAAGGACATATAGTACTCCTCTCAAAGAAATACAGATTGTCTGACCCTAAGAATTACAGGCTCATAACGTGCCTAAGCACACTGGATAAGATCTTTAAAGCCATCCTAAATAACAGGATTGTTTGAAACATCGGACCTGTGTGGCGAGATATGTATAAATAACGCGAAACAAAGAAGTACGTATCTGGATTGACTACGCGAAAACTTTCGATTTAACCTCCCATCGACTTATCATCTGGCTTTTGGAAACCCTAAAGATTCATCCACACATGATGAGATGCATAGAGAGATCAATGCCCTTTGGAAATCAAGATTTACTGTATCATCTGGAAAACATTCTGACAACTATCAGCGTCACCTTCCAGAGGGGCGTCTTTCAGGACGACACCATGTGCCCTCTCATTTGTTTTTTTCACGCTATTGCCACTATCCATTGCACTACGCAATTCTCTTTGGTACTTCTATAGCAAGAATAATCACCCGAAATGGCGATAAAAGCTAATCGGCCTTCTAACCATTTTCAATAACATAAAATTATTTAAAGTTGACATTTTTTCTCCTTGCGTGGTACTAGCCAGTGTGCAGAATGGAAAAATCTTTTTGCTTTTCATAGTTATAGTTTATTGCAATTTTCTTACAATAACTATGGGAGTTTCTAGCGCTTATTTTATACGCATTTTTCTTAGAATTTTATAAGTGCAACAGTTTCACATGAAAACTTCTGCAAGATATTATTAGATTATTAGAGATTGAACAATTGAACAATTCTTGAAAACGTCACTTTTTCAGAAACATTAGCCTTGGAGGTATTTTTTGAAGCAGAGACTTAAATTTTATTTTAATTTGAGATCATACATTGATCCAAATTTTGATCTCAAAGTTGTTTATCACCGATGCGAAATGACATACAGTATTATTAGTATAAAGTCTGCGAATAATGCGAAAGGTGTAAACGTAAATATTGATTGTATCGAGTTTGAGATCCTCATAAGAAGGCTTGCATTGAAAACTATTTCAGAATTTCCTGTTCAATGGTGATGTGATTTTTATTGAATCCTTTTCGATACCGTTTTTATCTTCGGGTTTGGAATCTCCATAATAAGAAAAGTTACCTCTGAAACGGAATGCCTTTTTGTACACAGAGGCGACCAGGAAACATAACATTTTTAATCGCTTTTACATTTGTACATTTAGCTATTCTAATTGACTTTTTTTCGAATAATAATGACGATAAGAGCATTTAAAAACATAGTAATAGCCATTGCTACACAATTAGCTGTGAACAGAGCTAGTTATTGAAATGTCTAATCTCTTTGAATGCAAGCATTCTACCACCGGGGCAATATATTGACTAGATGTGATGAACGCACTTCATTATTCAAATATGGAGCAATGTGTGTCTTGATCCACATATTGTATATGTTGTTATTATTCACGCGTATAAAAATATCTGGACGACATGAACCTACAATGCTCCCAGCAAAAACGAGAACACCCACTAGTTCCTCACTCAAAACTAATGCAGAACCGCCATCCTCATGGGTACAGCCTTTTTTACCAAGGGGATCTAGTGTACAGATGCTGTTATTTGTAATTTCATAATCATGATCTTTGTAGTAATGTGAACACTTATTCTGGCTGATTATCGGTACATACACCGATCGGCGCAAATAATTGGTCTCTATTTGAATTCCGTCTCGACTGAAACAGGAGAGGTAACAAAGTTTTATTTTATAAAAAATATATATTTTTCAAATAAGGTACCGTCCAGGAGTAAAAAGACCACTATAAACAGATGATTAAAAACATTCACTCACGTCTCACAAGATTTTTGCAGAAAAAGTGAATAATTTATAAAAAAAGTGTTGGAAAGCTTATTAAATTCCACGTAAAATAAGCCCAACTTGAAGGACTTTTGATGAATAAGAGGCAGAGTTAATGAGTTACAAAGAACAGACCTACATTTTTTATAGTAATTCGAGAATCAGTGGAATTTGTACAGTTTATCGGGCTTATTTTGAAGAGGAGATTCTAAGGTTCATTTTTTTTAATTTCGTACTTTAACTAACATTTTCCTAGATTTTTCCAGTAGTTTAACTTCAATAGAAAAATGAATAAAAATCACAAATAATCCCGGTTTTCTTATTTTGCAGGTATCCACAATACTCAATTCCTTATACTTCTGGACGGTATACTGTTATTAATTACTTACTTTCGTTTTTTTACGGGATACCAACCACTAATAGCAACAACTGTACGTGAACCTACAAAGTCCTCGTGAAGTTTTATTTTTCGATTCAGTGATGGACTTTCGAGAAGAATAAATGGATTAAGCAGAAGCAATGCAAGATGTCTTTCGAATAGTTTTGTTTCTACATTGTGAATTTGTAATATATTCGTAGAAAGTTCCCCAGATTCTACTGTGTACTTCGCTGTTGGTTCGTCAACACATATTTTAGCAGTTAAGATATGGCCATGTGAGACTATAATCCCTGTACAAACTTGTGTTCCATTTTGTAGAACTTTTACAATGTAGGGGATATCTGTAATATTCCATTTTCTATATCTTGAGCTCGAGTCATCAACAACGCGTTTCTTGCGCATATGAGTACTTGATGAGTTCTCTGCAAGTAAATTTAAATGAATTATTTAATATTTATGCTTTTTAAGTATAAGTTACTTAATTCATGTTGAAAAAATTAAATTTCACCAAATACATGGTGTCGAGAAGGTTACTGCTGCAATAACAACAGCCAGTAATTACCTGTGTACAAGTGTATAACACGCTATTTTTTACAACAAACGTCCGAGAAAGTTGCAAGCTAAACGCTGTTCCGAGAAAGTGACGCTAAGAGCCCAGTAACATAGCCTTCAAACTCTGTCCGTGCACAAAGTTCCTTATCTCTAAGGAAGGCATGCATAACTTCACCCGTCGGTGTATACAATAACTTTATTTTAAAGTTCGCAGGCGCATATTATCCTCGCAACTTCGATTGCGATGAGTTACTTTGCACATGATTTAGAGATATTTAAAGTCCAAATGTTGAGGTACGTGTTGCAAATAAATATTTACCTTGATTAATATTTATTTTTAACTAGGCAATAAAATTTCAAAAAATATTATTGTCATTTACGTTACTTGTTACCTACTTCATATTTGCAGTTTCGCACGGAGAAAAATGGAAGGTCAAATTAAGAAAATTCTAATTTAGAGATTCAGACCGTTCTTTAAGATGGTCGAAAGGGTCTAGCATAATTCTTTCGACATATTTCGGGAGACTCTTATTTTATGGCAAGTCTGACTGTTATAAAAGGATCAGGCCAACTATCAGGATAATCAGAATATATTTTCGAGATGGTCGATACAAGCATCTTGCTGTAAATCATTTTGAACATCCACGGAGAAGCAAATTACCCGTCGCCACGGTGGACGGAATAACAGTAAAAGCTGGCCAAAATTTAAAAAATCGATATTTTTGGCGGAAAACCAAATACGGTATTCTATAAACAGTTAATCTTTGCATTAAATGCCGGGGGATCGGGCTCTATCTTACGCACGCGGGGTTTGATATGACGACAAAGATGACGTGCTCTTATAATTGCGCGAGACGTGTCGAAACGTCAAATTATACGCTCGGTTGCAACTACTCTAAATTTTTTTCAAAAGCCCGATTTCATTGAAAATATATGGAGAGAGTTGCTGTTTCTGATCTCCAAGTTTTCTCATCAGAAATCTTTAGCAAATCAAAAGCTTAATAAAAAACATGATCTTAAAGAAAGCTCCGCGCTGCTCAGCTGTAATTCCTATTGAACTACAAAGTCAACGAAGGGGTGATTAAAAAAAAATAAAAATTGTAGGCGCAGTAGGAGCCCAAACTCGTTTTGTTTTTGAACATGACCTTTTTTAAAAAACTTGGTTGACATTTTTTTTAAATTTTGTTTTTCACCATTTTGACCTCACATTCTAATTCCTTGGCCCCGAAGATCCCCTGACGATTACATTCGGCGAACGTACGGTCGGTTTTTTTTTCATTTGTCCGCCAAATTGTGGCGTCCATTTTGTTTTTGAAAATGATTACATTAAAATCTCCTTGACCCGAAAGACCCTTGACGACTACTTTTCATGAATGCAAAGTCAGTTTTACCAAATTTGGTCCGTAATTTTGTGACGGCTATTTGGTTTTTGACCATTTTGACCTAAAATTAGAATTCTTTAACCCCGAAAACATAAGAGTACTGAGTTTCAAGAAAGTTTTCTCACTATTTGAATTTTGGCTAACTTTCCGGCGCTTTTCCGACCACTGTACGTCGTGCAGGGACAATGTTTGCCCGTCAAATACGCGAGTAAAAATGGAGAGGCCAATACCATGTTCGGACTGAGCGAATGTGATTGAGACTTCTAACGTCATGTTTGCTGTTAATTGAATGTATACATATTTTCGACAAGTTCAAACTTCTTTCCGATATTCGAAATATGCTTGCAGTGCATAAGAAAGAACATGGTGGTGAGTAGATTAAGTTTTTTCTTTTGAATTTGTAACGACATATTTGATGCTTCGAATGACAATGGGGTCGCTCTACGCTCAGCTATCAATTTATTGTCAACGTGTCGTTTCTAACTGAAAACGTGCAACAAATTAAACCATTTATTCATGGTGCAAAAAGGAATGAGTATGAAGCAGGTAGAACATGGCCCACAGGACCATTTCGCTGGCCCCACCAGCCACGCAAATTTAACATTTTATCAACCAAATATTTATTGCTATCAACTTTATCCCCTAAAAACTACCCCCTGTGCGGAAAACAGCTCCGACATTCTCCAAAATAAACTTTATATGGGTGTATTATTTTCGTCTTAATTTGTTCAAATTTGTGCAACTAACTTCAACCCCTAAAAACCACCCCCTGTTAGGCAAACACCATGGCGTGGCCTGAAGTTGAGTGGCCCATTTGAAAAAATTAAGACGGAAATAATACACCTATATAAAGTTGATTTTGGATAATACCGGGACCAGCGGTACGCTTCACTGGCCCTCCCATGCTGTTTTCCACCCAGGGGGTAGTTTTTAGGGGCGACAGTTTCTCACACAAATTTGAGCAGATTAAGGTGAAAATAATGCACCCATTCAACGTTGATTTTGAATAATGTCGAGGCCAGCGAAACGTTTTGCTAGCCCCATCAAGTTGTTTTCCATGCAAGGGGTAGTTTTTAGGAGTTGAAGTTGGCTGAACAAATTAAGACGAAAATAATGCACCCATATAAAGTTGATTTTAGATAATGGCGGGTGTCAGCGAAACGTTTCGCTGGCCCCGCCAGTGTTTTTTTTTTGAGAAACCAGATGCTTCCGGTAATGCACAAATTCTAATTTTGGTAGTACAAATTTAAACAAATTCTGCAACGAAATATTTTTTCGAAAAAAAGTTAAATTTTCGTGGTCCTTTAGACCACATACACTGATAGAAATAGTATCATTTGTTTATCCAGACGATCGTAGGTTAGAAAACGGTGAATACATTTATGAACACGTGTACTTCAATCATAAAGCGTACAAAATGATCTTACTCACATATTGTAAATACAACTGATTCATATTTGTGGTACGAAACTGTAATACACGTATGGCTATTATATGAAATCTATAATCCTATCAACCATTTGTCTAAGCGAGCTATCTCTAAAATTTTTTCGTTTAGGAATACACTCTGCACAATGGATTTATCCAGCTCACTTTGTTTTGTTTATCACAGGCGTATTCATTAGCAACAT
Source organism: Belonocnema kinseyi (assembly GCF_010883055.1). NCBI lineage: Eukaryota > Metazoa > Arthropoda > Insecta > Hymenoptera > Cynipidae > Belonocnema > Belonocnema kinseyi. The sequence goes on along the minus strand of NC_046658.1, from coordinate 65,940,730 downwards.
GAATCCAATGGTCAAAACAAACATCATGTATGGCTGTAACTATACCATCAATAAAATATAATGGATCTAGTCGTAAATATTTCTATACTCACAATTCATTTCTATCACTGTATATACAAGATATGGGATAATCAAATCAACCCGTTAGGATGGCCAAGTCGACTGTCCGAGAAGATCAAGTCGAATATCTAAAATGATCAACTCAAATCTCTATGATGATGATTAGTACGGCTTTTAATGATGGTAGAGTCATCCGTCCGAGGTGATCGATTTAAATCTATAGGGATAGTCGCTTTAGAAATCTCGAAGGCTGTCCTACAGTTGACCCCCAAATATATTCTGCCTGCACATATAGATCCGGCTGTCCACTAAGGGGAAATTTCGTCGATATTGCTTAAATGTCAGAGAACATTTTAAATCTAACACCGACCTCTACTTATTCAACTTCAAAAGAGTGACCACCCTTCAAGCCCCTGGACCCGAGAAGAGGAAAGTGGTCGTGGAACTAAAACATGTGGTGATTGAGTCGATTTTCCCTCAGTGCACAGGTCTGATTTTGATGACCAAACTGACCTTCCATCTTTCTCAATGCAATAATATGGGACAGAATTGTAGCTAGTATAACAATCGGTGATATACAATATCTGCCATATGGTAAATAAAATCCCTAAATAGTGCAATTACTGTTTAAAATCATGACAGAAAAAATACACTGGGCTCTTTTGGGAATTGCCACTCTCAAATACTCTCTGACACGGAAGTAATATTATGTTCTGTCATCCCATCGAAAACTGGGAACCATTTCTTAAGAAAGCAAATTATTTGCTTCATGATATACGAAAAGAATTATAGGACGTAAAGATTATTATTCGATAATGATTTAACTTCCACGAAATAAAAATATATTGAAAAATTAAAAACTTTTTATCACGACTTCAGCTTTACGATTTTATTGAAAATTTCATATAACGTTTCGGATTTGGACGAAATCGTTTATCACATAGACTTCAAAGTACCAAAGACTTGTTCAAAAATCAAGAATTTTTGTGAGAAATTTACACAAACATTAAGTGACAATACACGTATGCAAAAATTACGAAAATGTGTATGATATGGAAAAAGCTGAAAGAAGTCGAAATATTAAGAAAATGTCATCAGTGTTTTTTGTAAAAAAAATATAAGAATATATATAATTTAAATAACGGCATAAGCGCTGTAATATCCTATTTAAAGTGTAATACGTCTAAATTGAAATCGTGACGTGGACGACAACGCCACGACGAAGAGCGGAAAGAGGGAAGTAAGGATCAGGAGGGACAGTCTAATAAGGCGTCTACCCTGATTTTTGCCGAAACACTTGACAAAAAGCAAAAGATCTCTTTTATATTTTTTATTATCAAAAATATTGTTGGCAGTGCTGAAGAAACTGATAGTTTCAGAGATGAATTTCATTTCTAAAACTGTTCTACCAGAAAGCAGGATGGCGCAGACGCGTCAAGACGGTTCTCCACCATGGCCGTCTGAAGAATAGTGAAAAGGTTTTTTTAAAATTGAAAAGATCGAGTATATTTACTTTCACCTTTACAAGTAATTTTCCTGAAATTTTCACAAATTGACAATTTTGACGTTTGAACCGTTACGAATAAATTAAACTCGTAAGTAAAAGACCATAAGTACCTACCAATTCCAACCCTCTTTTAAGAAGAATTAATTTTTAAAAAATTGCATCAAAATAGAATAGGATATTCCGTTTTGTAGACGTATTTCCCCTACTCTGACTCACTTTTTATTCATAATGTCGCATAACTTACCATAATTATCTTCCAAAAAAGTCTCAGTAATTGATTGCGACAGAAGGCCACAAATAAGTAAAATATTCAGTATTATGCTTTGCCACATTTGACTCGCTACATTTAACATTTCATATGATAAATTTGTATTCTTTTCAACTGATAAACTAATATGATAGCAATCTGAAAGCTACGTATAGTGCTTGTCTGTTATACCCAACTTTATTTGCGGCATACCATTAATTAGTGTCGCCAGGCTAATATATCACAATCAGATAAGTGTTTCTTTAATTAAAAAAAATACTTCAAGTGTTAATTTGTAAAAACTCACGTGTTTCTAGTGAATTTGACTAATTTAGTTTGAAAAAATAAGCCATTAAATTATTCGAAAATTAAATTGATTTAATTAGCCTAAATGTTCATTCTTGGTTAAGTGGTGTGTTACTAATTTCT
>NC_046658.1:65932002-65938387 GCF_010883055.1 Belonocnema kinseyi | reverse complement strand
GGGATTCACGAAATATATCCATTTCTCATCGCCAGTAACGATCCGATGCAAAAACGACTTTCTTTTTTGTCTGTCGAGCAGCATTTCACATGTTGTTTTTCGCTTTTCCTGCTGCCTGTCGTTCAGCTCATGTGGCACCCATCTTCTGGTTTTCAGGATTTTTCCAATGGCTTTCAAACGTCTGGAAATGGTTGCCTGGGACACATTTAGTTGTTCTGCGAGCTGTTTTTGCGTGTGACCATCGTCTTCATCCAGCAAAGCCTGCAATTCGACGTCCTCAAACGATTTCGGTGGTTTGCCGCGGTCAGCGTTTCTCACATCAAAATTGCCACTTTTGAACTTGTTAAACCACTCATTACACTGCGTTCGACCAAGAGCATGCTATCCGTAAGCTTCGACAAGCATTCGATGAGATTCTATCGCCGATTTACACAAATGGAAACAGAAAATTAATGCTCCCCGCAAATCGTTGTTTGAAGGCACGGATTTCGAGATTTTCAAGAGCGAAAAAAATCACGATGTCATATGAAACTTGAAATGTTTGGTATTGGATATTGTTGACAGATGACAATACGCCAATTAGCACAAATGGTAAGTTCCGACAGTGCCTACAAGTGTGCCTACTGGCCGCTAGATGGCAATACCGGTTTCATATGTATACACCTGGTAAGTACTCGAGATACATAAGATTTGATGCATTTTGCTCACCCCTAAAACTGAAGTTAAGTCCGAGTGTTTCAGCAGCCTCCTCTGCTGCTTTGTGCAGAAACGCTTCTTTTCCCACTTCTTCGTGATTCCTGACCATTATAAGAAAAGGGTCTCTTCCATTTGCAACTCTATGTGCTGTACCCAGAAAAATCCTGTTGTGAAGACATTCAAGACTCAATATTCCGCGACCACCTTGATGGCGTGAGATGTATAGTCGTGGAATAGAAGACTTAAGATGCATGCTTTTGTTCATGTGTATAACCTTCCTTGTCCCTATATCAAAGGATCTGAGCTCATTCTTCGTCCATGCAACTACTCCAAATGAATAGAGTACTACCGGGACAGCAAGCATGTTCGTTGCAGACACTTTGTTCCTCGTCTACAGTTCGGAAGACCAAATTTGCTGAATGAGACGTTTGTATCTGCTTCGGAGAGTATCTTTTATAGATGTCACATCGTTCGATAATCCCTAGAGCTAGATGTAGTTGCCTTTTGTTTTTAGCATAGATCTTAAGATCGTCCATGGAAAATACATGAGTCACCTTATACTTTCGATCTGCAGGTTTGCCGCAAAAGTACCCGTCGGAATGGCGAAGTGCTAGATATAGTGGCAATAATGTAAGGCAAAAGAGGAGTGGGCTCATGGGTTCGCCCTAAAAGACACCTCTCTGAAAGGTCACCTTGTTAGTTTGTTAGCGTCAGATAGTATCCGTATTCTCTCAAGAATATGCTGCCTGATGGTCAGCAGCTTTGACTTGCTAAGTGTGTGATAACGGGTCTAGCCTATCTTTATGGCAAGTTGATGCATTCGTCTTTTGGTCTTATGATCAACCGTTGGTTTTGTTTTACGGTTCGCATCGGCCAAAGCTCTCGCTGTATTATACACACAATAATGGATAGCCCAGAGGTCGGATTCTCCAGCAAAATGTCCACGAAGCTCGTCATCCATTTCAGCCAGATCTTTAGGCTTGAGAGAAACCTTGGTGTTAATGTTTCTCCGGGTCATGAAGCATCGCTCTTCCTCTATTGGATGCCTGCCCGCGGTTCGTCTTAGTGTCGCCTCTCTTTCTCTGCTGCCGGCTTGTTCTAGCTGTAGTATAATAGGCGTTCCGCTAGCAAGTCTATCAAGTCTAGAAAGTCGTGATTCAGTCGCTCTGTCCACCTAAAGTTCGCGAGATCCCGCCGATCCATCGCATTGAATTCATTTTCATTGGCTCTCCCAGCTCTAGAGTGGTGGCATTGTTAGCCGACCCATTGTCGTGAGCCCTGCGCGTTCTGTTGTTTTGAACCGCACTTACTACAACTATGTTTGGTGTTGTCATTGTTATTCTCACGAGGAGCTAGGGAATGGGGTTCGTCCATCCTTGTAGAGTTCCGCATGCAAGGATAAGGCTGTGTACTCTGAGAGGTCGCCCGGCATCCCAGAGTCACCGTCCTGGACACCTCACCTAGGTGCCATTCAGGTTTCGGCACAATTTTAACACCTTTGCTTGGGGGTTAATTCCCTCGGGACCACCCCTGGACAATTGTCCGCGACTGCCTATTTATTTTTGTAACCATATTCAGCAGAAATCCTTGGTACAGGGACCCTCTATCCGCAACCGGAGGACGCGTTCGGTGGCTTTGTCATACGCCCTTCGGTTTGATTCAGAATTAGTTTTTATTTTGTTAAAAAATGGCGGACCAAAATATAAAAAACGTGCTTTTTTGACATGCTCTCCGGGTATACCATTTTTAAGCTGAGAAAAAAAAGAGAAACCCGATATTATTATTAAATTTGACATTTTTGGTGTTGCTGGCAATAAAGAAACTACCATAACAAAATGCTACATTTAAAAATGGCGGATTTAAAATGGCGGCCGAAAGATACATTTTTTTATCAGTGTGTAATGTTCGTTTTAATATCGCAATATCGTTTTAAAATGTCATTTTCAATAATACTTATTATTATTATTATTTCAAAAATATCAATAGTTTAAAATTTGCCATTACTTTTGCAAAATTAATTTTTTAAAATAATTTGTTTAAATAAATTATTGCGTTATTAACTAATTTTGCAAAACAAACACGAGATTCAGATTGAATGGAAAAAGTTACATCCGGAATAGTTCTTTTATGTCTTCAATTACGCTTTTTAATAAACAAATTAATAAATAATTAATTTTGTGAATTTAATAAAACTGTTTATGTTTATAAGAAAGGCAAAGAAAGTACATATACCACTTTAATTATTTAAGGGGGTTTTGAGTACGCTTAACCCAAACATGAAATTAGTTCTTTGAAACAATTTGTTGAAACAAATTAATTTTGCAAAAGTTATCGCAAATTCATAATCAATGATGCCTCAAACACTTAAAAAATGTATCTGTTTATATAGTTCGTGGCTAAAAAATCTTATGGTCACAGAAGAGTTTAAAAGACTGAGTTGGCGTTGGCCTTGTTATTATACAACATTTTTTTCCGGCTTATTATACTCGCTATTGATATTTTAAAAATAATAATAAGGATTGTTGAAAATAGTTTCTAAAACGAACATTAAAACGATATTACGATATTAAAACAAACATTACATACAATTGAAAAAAAATTTTCCGGCCACCTTTTGAATCCGCCATTTCGAAATTTAGTATTTTAGTAGTTTATTTATTACCAGCAACACCAAAAATATCAAATTTAACAATAATCTCGGATTTCTCATTTTTTTTCACCTTAAAAAAGGTAAACCTGGAGAGCATGTGAAAAAGAACAAGTTTTATGAGATATTTTGGTCCGCCATTTTACAACAAAAAAAGGGTTACTCTGAAAAAATTGGAGTTAAAAGTACACATGTTAAAGATAATATGTGCCAAATTATCAGCGTGACCTATCGATAGCCTGGGTTGATTACCGGCAAGCTTTCGATTCGACCCCTTACAGGCTTATCATCTGGCTTTTGGAAAGCTTAAAGGTTCATCCGCAAATCGTGAGGTGCATAGAGAGATTGATGCCGCTTTGGAAAACCAGATTTACTATCTCATATTGAAAAAATCGTGTGACAACTAACAATATCACCTTTCAGAGAGGTGTCTTTCAGGGCGACACCACGAGCCCACTGCTCTTTAGCCTCACATTATTGCCACTATCTCTAGCACTTCGCCATTCCGACAGGTACTTTTGCGGCAAACCTGCAGATCGAAATTACAAGGTTACTCATGTATTTTATATTGACGATTTTAAGATGTATGCTAAAAATAAAGATCAACTTCATGTAGCTCTAGGGATTGTTGAACGATATACTAAGGAAATAGGAATAGAATTTGGGTTAGACCAATGCGCCAAGGTTTATTTGAAGCGAGAAAATCCTAATGACATCCCGAAAGACCCTGAGCTCGTCGATAAAAGCGCTATACGCATATATAAACGTCTCATCTGGCAGATTTGATCTTCCGAACTGTCGGTGAACAATAAAGTATCTGCAATTAACATGCTTGCCGTCCCAGTAGTACTCTATTCATTTGGAGTGGCACCATGGACGGAGAACGAGCTCAGATCCCTTGATATCCGGATAAGTAAGGTTATGCACATAAACAAAAGCATGCGTCTAAAGTCTTATGTTCCGCGATTCTACATCTCACGCCGTCAAGGTGGTCGCAAATGGAAGAGATCATCTTATGAAAATGGTCAGGAAGCACGAAGAAGTGGGCAAAGTAGCGTTTTTGTACAAAGCAGCGGAGGAGGCTGCTGAACACTCGGACTTAACTTCAGTGTTAGGGGTGAAGAAAATGCATCAAATCTTATTTATCTCGAGTATTCATTCCTGAAAGCCCGGATTAAGAAAGCACAAGAAAAAAACTTCCGTGAAGAGCAACTCGATACGAGGATTCTCGTTATCTTCCTCAGAAATCTGGAGGATCAGTCAATGTCCTGTGAGCTGACTTTTGCTTACCTTAAATCACGGAGATTGAAGTCTGGCACGGAGGGTTTCATTTTGGCATGTGAAGACGATGTCATTTCCACCTTAAAATACCGTCGTCACATTTTGAGCCAAGACATTCCCAATGATAGCTGCAGGGCGTGCCATGCACACCCCGATCATTTACTACACATAATATCTAGTTGTCCAACTCATGCGGGAACAACCTACAACCATAGGCACAATGCACAATATCGTTCCGCTAAACGCTCCTAGGGAAATCTGGGGTCAATTGTCGAGAATGAGAAGTGCCGCACTATAGGTCAAATTGCATTTTACAGGTTTAAAATATAATGTAACGTGAAAGAATAGAGATAACTCAACAAATTTTGTTTTCAAATCAAGTTCATGTTACGTGAATTAAAGGAAAATACTTAAGAATGACTACATTGCTTATTGTAGGGGTTGAATTAAGGGGTACAGTTGATCATGTTTAAAAAATATATGAACTTTTGCTTTTCTTTTTGCTAAATCTCAAAGGGAAATCCTCAAAATCCTCAAATGAATTGATGGTTTCTCGCTATCATTCTTCTTTCTAGGGGTGGATATAGACAACACCAAGTATTTTTTTATTATTATTTATTCCAAAAAGTATACATATTATAATGTTGTATTATAATATCTACATTTTTTGCATGCTAAAAAAGTAAGAAAACATAGCTTATTGTTACCGCATATTTCTTAAAAATAGTGAAGTCATACTTACTGGAGAAGTATGAATAATCTGCTTAATTTATACGTTATTCTCACACAATCTAAATTACACTAAAAATAAATAATTCTCGCTTTAAGAAACGTATTCTTTTAAACAAATAATTGGCGTACGCATTCTAGTTTAAAGTTAAACAATTAGTAATCTAATTAGTACATATATTTAACTATTAAGGTCAAGCTACAAAAAAATAAAGTCTCTACAATGCCTTCTTAAAATATTCCCTAAAGTAGGGGAACGAAGAACCATCCTCACAGTAGATAATAATGCAGAAATGGTTGTCGAAATTATATTAAACCAGCTCGAAAACCCTTTTCAACTTTTCTCAGCGAATTTCAGCAAAAATAAAAACAAAAGGTCATCGATTTTTTGAACATGCTCAACTTCACCCCTTACTTCAACCCCTACAATGAGAAATGTAGACATTCTTATATATTTTCCTTTAATCCACGTAACATGAACTTTATTAAAAACAAATTTTTTAAGTTATCTTTATTTTTTTCTTTTTATATTAGATTTTAAACCAGAAAAATACAATTTGACCTATAGTGTGTCGTATAGACTGGAACTTTATATTCTTGATAATTTTTTCTGTTGCACACTCAAGAATGAAAAGAAAGAAAGGTCTAGAGACCTTATATATAAGTTGCAGCGATTGTACCAGGAATATTCTGTTAAACTAATCGCCCTTATCATCAGCGCACTTGGAGCTGCCAAACTTACACTGTTTAATAGCCTGAAAAGCATCCCTGCGTGTCAGCAATATGCTAAAACACTTGCGGGAAAATTTCAGAAGGCGGTCGTCCTTGTGTCGCTCCGTGTCCTCAGGGTGCACGATACTTTCGCCAGATCTTCGTATTGATTCCGTCAGAGACTGTAACCACCTATCTCATGGTCGTGAGACGTGATTGTGGCTGAAATTTTACCGCGATTTCGCTGGGATCGGGTGCAGTTTTTCAGATTAGCACCCGCTCCCGGCGAAATCCTGCGGTTGTCCTTATGCCAAACTTTAA
>NC_046658.1:65926206-65931902 GCF_010883055.1 Belonocnema kinseyi | reverse complement strand
GGGCGCATACTTTGAATAAAATATTTGTTATCATTCTCTTGAAATAAATGTGTTTTTTTCTTGAAAAAATACCGGTTTCATATGTATACACCTGGTACTCCTGGGAGCCCGGATTAAGAAAGCACAAGAGTAAAACTTTCGTGAACGGCTTCTCGATAAGAGGATGTACAGTATCTTCCACAGAAATGTGAAGGATCAGTCAATGTCTTGTGAGCTAAAGTTGGCTTTCCTTAGATCGCCCGGATTGAAGTCTCGTACGAAGGATTTCATTTTGGCATGCCAAGACAGTGTCATTTCCTCCTTAACATACCGTCGCCACATTTTGAGTCAAGACATTCCTGATGATAGCTGCAGGGCATGCCATGCACACTCCGAGCATTTAGCTCACATACTATCTAGTTGTCCAACACACGCGAGAACGACCTACATTCAAAGGCACAATGCGGCGCCTAAGAGTGCTTTATTACCATCTCTGTCACTCTTACGGCACTAACCTTAATATCGCTCGTTTAAATGCTCCTAGGGAAATCGAGTCAATTGTCGAGAATGCGAAGTGTAACATATACTGGAACTTTATATTCTCGACAATTGTTTCTATTTCTTACTCGAGGCCTGACATGACTCTTCTTGACTTCGAGATGCAAACCATGTTCGTTATCGAATTTTCGACACCAGCTGACAAAAACGTCATAGCCAAGGAGAATGAAAAGCAAGAGAGGTATCGAGACCTTATAAGAGAGGTGGGTCAGAGAAAACTAACACCTTCTCTCTGACCTGTCTCGACTCTTCCAAGACCTTCCAGTTATTGTCCACCACCTGTCCAAACCAGAGGAGGTCGGAGTATTTTGGAGACAAGTGTAGAAGTGCAGCATAGACTGGGCGAAGCCTCAGAGAAAATAAATAGCTTCAAGGAGTTCTGTGATGCCCACATAACACTTAAGGAAGAATGCCCACCCATCACTTCCGTGGAGGTGAAAAAAAGTATTAAGAGATATGAAGAACGATTCCGCTCCGGGACCAGGTGGTATCGAGACCTCTTGGTGGAATAAGTTTCCTTCAACCCATTAGTATCTGGCCCGTATTTTTACTATGAATACTCTGCGTAAGATCTTCACATCTATCCTAAATGATAGAATTGATCGGGCAATCAAACCTGCGCGGAAAGAAATGTATGAAGAACATGACTCAAAAAAACGCGTGGCAGGATGTAGGGAGAAGCTGCTCATCGATAGATGTGTCTGCAAAGATGCAGCATCCTACCACCATGACCTATCGATGACCGGGATTGATTACCAGAAAACTTTTCATTCGACTTATAGACTTATCATTATTTGTTTCGGAAGCTTAAAGGTTCATCCGCAAATTGTAAGGTGCTTAGAGAGATTGATGCCGCTTTGGAAAACCAGATTTACTATCTCATCTGGAAAAAATCATTTGACAACTAACAAGGTCACCTTTCTGAGCTCGTCGATAGAAGCGTTATACGACACATATGCGCTAAAGAGACTGGGCGTGCCACAGAGCCGCATTCAGCATGTGATATCTATAAAGCATAGTCTCCACAGCAGATACAAACATTTCATCCGGCAGATTTCGTATTCCAAGCTGTCGGATTGGTTCCATGGATGAAGAACGAGCTCAAATCCCTTGATATCGGGACACGAAAGGTTATGCACATGAACAAAATCATGGATCTTAGGTCTTCTGTTCCCTGACTCTCAATCTCATTCCGTCAAGGTGATCACGAAATATTGAATCTTGAGTATCTTCACAACAGAATTCTTCTGGACACAGCACATAGAGTCGCAAATGGAAGAGAACCTCTTCTTGCAGTAGTCAGGAAGCACGAAGAAGTGGAAAAATGAGCATCTCTATACAAAGCAGCATAGAAGGCTGCTGAAACACTCAGACTTAACTTCAGTATCAGGGGTGAGCAAAATGCATTAACTCTTATTTATCTCGAGTACGCACTCCTGAAAGCCCGGATTAAAAAAGCACACGAAAAAAACCGTGAACAGCTACTCGATAAGAGGAAGCACGTCATCTTCCACAGAAATGTGGGAGATCAGTCAATGTCGTGAGAGCTAACTTTTGCTTTCCTTAATTCACCCGGATTGAAGTCGGGCACGGAGGGTTTCATTTTGGCATGTCAAGACGGTGTAATTTTCACCTTAACATACCGTTTCCTACACTAGGAAATCTAGAGTCAATTGTCGAGAATAAGAAGTGCCGTATAGACTAGAACTTAATATTCTTGACAATTGTTTCTGCTGCACACTCGAGAATGAAAAGAAAGAAAAGTCTAGAGACCTTATAAGGGAGTTGCGACGATTGTACCAGGGATATTCTGTTAAGCTAATCGCCTTTATTATAAGCGCTCTTGGAGGTGCTAAGCTTACACTGTTTAATAGCCTGAAAAGCATCACTGCGTGTCAGCAATATGCTATAATACTTGCGGGAAAAATTCAAAAGGCGGTCGTCCTTGGGTCGCTCCGTGACCTCAGGGTGCGCGATACTTTTGCCAGATCTTCGTATTGATTCCGTCAGAGACTGCAACCACGTATCGCACGGTCGTAAAACGTGCTTATGGCTGGAATTTTACCGCTATTTCGCTGGGTTCGGGTGCTGTTTTTCTGATGAATACCCGTTCCTGGCGAAATCCTGTGGATTTCCTGATGACAAACTTTTAAATATATATGTATATATGAAAATAGCAATCTATGAAAATGACAGAGGCATGTGATCTTTTCCTTTCTGCAAAAAATGCTATAATTTTCTATTGCAGATGCAGATTCTCGATCAAAAAATGCGTAAGTTTCATTTGAAAATTTTGTTTTGATTCGCAGCAGATGATGCTGCTTTGGCGAAAAATGATATTGTTGACTTAGTTACATTTATTCGGGTTGGATTGGGGTCTTAGTTTCTGTGAGTTTTGTGGTTTAGTTATGCTGCTAACTTTCACTCGCGTTGGATTCGTTGTGTTGTTTATATTAGTTTCAATCAGACATGTTGGTGAGTTTCGTTTTGCTTTTATGATAGCGCTCCTTTGATTTTGTTGTTCTAGATGCGTGCATTTTGGGTTGGTCGTATTGGTACGTTCGTTTAGTTTAATGTCCTTGGATACGTTCGCTTAGGTTACTCTGGTTATGCTAGTTAGGTTTGCTTGGTGCGGTTTTGATGCGTTAAGCAATACAGTTAATTAAACACAAACGAACGTAATCAACAACACTAATTCAAACGAACGCAACCAATACGACTAACACAAATGCCTGTACCTAATACAATAAAATAAAATGAGCGCAGTCAAAAAAGCGAACCAGAACTATCCTTACCAATATATCTAGTTTAAACGAACGTAAACAACACAACAGATCGAACTCGAACAAACGTGAGCAGCACAACTAACCAAATGCAACCTAAATTAATCTAAGCAACATAACTAGTGTAAACAAATCAAAGTATACTAAGCAACCCAAGAAAACCAATCGTTTGTCTTTTATATTTTTTTGACAGTGCATTCCTTGAATAGTCAACAATGCCATTTTTTCCAATTAGGCTGTATAATAATATCATAACTGTTATTAAATTTCATTAATAAAGAATAATATAAAATTCTAGCGAAAACTATTAATGTCCAATCTACTGACGGTTTTCGATCTACTAGACATCACTTTTTTAAAAACTTGATTTCAAATTCGAGCTTTCGTCCAGCGACGCCATACCTCATCAGGATTGAATACATTTGTGTAAGAACGTCTAATTCTAGAAATAAAATGCAATTTTCTTGGTTACAAAAATAATGTCGGATGCTGACAGATTAATTATAAAGGTGGAAAAACATAACCTTGGTTTCACATACGTAGTGTATACGAAATTATGATATTAGAAAATCGAAATATAAACAGTTGTAAAATAAATTTTTTTTGTCGGCAATCCACATTGCTAGGATGCATGCCCAGGAGTGGTTTAAAAAATGGAGAACTAGAGAAGAGCTTTTTTCAAGCATAAATAAACTAATTCTATAACCGTTTATAATCCGATTTTCTAATATCATAATTTCCTATTTACTACATAAGTACAGTGAAACTCCCCTGATATAGTTCTGAGAATTGACGCTGCGCCGCACTGGGAGTAAAAGGAACTGCGTGAAGAAACAATAGCACAGTATCAGAGTTTCACTGTAAAACCAAGGTTATTTTTCTTCACCTTTATAATTAATCTGTCAGCATCCGACATTATTTTTGTAACCCAGAAAATTTCATTCTATTTCTAGAATTAGATTGTTCTTTCAACAGTGTATTTAATCCTGATGAGGTCTGGCGTTGCTGGACGAAAGCTCGAATTTTAAATAAAGTTTAAAAAGAATGATTATTAGTAGATAAAATACCGTCAGCACATCAAAAACTGAGATACTTAGATTATAATCAAAAAGATTTTAACAAATGAATGGATTATATCAGATATATTTTTTAAATGTTAAGTCTGAAATAAATGACTAATTTTAACATTTTTAATGTACGTAATATAACCTCTTGTTACCTTAACTTCGTTATTAATTAAAATAAATACAGACTTTCAATAATAGTTTTGTCTTTTGAAAACTATAATAAATGTAGCTACGGTGTTAATCGAAATACAAAGCAATTTTCTTGGGATTGAATAATTTCAGAAAATGCCGCAAGCACACACGAACTTCTCTCAATTCTCGACAGTTCGACATAGCCGTCAGATATTTGAGTAAAGTCCGTAAATGTCTTTTACTGTGTTGTCTTGAATTCTCGAAACCAAGTGTGGAACTATTTAACGGCGGTATTTGAAATCCCAGCAAATTTGTTGTATTGCTGCAAACTCTTTAAAAGGTCAAAGATAATATCTACTGTATTTCCCGAGAGAGGACTCGAACAACCGCTAAATTCTGGCTCCCTTCACGCAATCTATCAAGAATTTTGTTATAAAAACGGCATTTGTTGCACATTTAGTGTAATAGTATAAAGTTAGGAGCTAAATTGTATACTTTTAACTGTTGTAGTTTCCGTTATTTACAATTAAATATATTATTTTGATTCTAAGGCAATACTAATTTTCTCAGCATTATTCGTGTGATTTGTGTGGATTATAGTATGGATTGTATGGATCTTGCTGGTTTAAGGTATGATGATGTGAATATCGATTGTATGAAGTATTTGAATGTGAATATTGAACACGGGGATACTGTCCGTGTGCATCTTGATTGTGTGTAGTGTGTAGATGTGAATATTGATTGGAAACTTGATTGGCTAGATGTTGAGAGTATGTGTGTGTATTGAGTAAATGCGGTAACGGTTGATTCATATAATGTAAAGATGGTCCAATATGTGACATGATCCACCTATGGTATGAGTTTTTATCATCCACCCGTATAAAAACATCAGGACTACATTCATCTACAATTCTTCCAGCAAAAATGAGAACACCAACTAGTTTATCATCCAAAACTAAAGCAGAACCACCATCCTCGTGGGTACAGCCTTTTTGTCCAGATGGCTCAAGAGTACAAATATTTGTATCTGTAATCACATAATTATGATGACCATAGTATGCGGCACATCTCGTAGTGGTGATTACCGGTACAATCACTGATCGGCGCACACTGCTAGTTTGAATTCCGCTTGGACTAAAACCGTGGAAAAAATAATGTTTTATTCAATAAAATACTG
>NC_046658.1:65870738-65926106 GCF_010883055.1 Belonocnema kinseyi | reverse complement strand
TCTACTTTCGTGGGTACCCATCCACTAATAGTAGCAAGTGTGCGTACCCGTACAAAGTCCTCATACAATATTATGTTTCGATTCAGTGATGGACTTCGAAGAAAGATAAATGGTCTGATCAAAAGCAAGGCAAGATGTCCATTGAAGGTCAGATTTCCTACATGGTGGATTTTAATAGTTTTCATAGACAGTTCACCAGATTCAACTGACATTATTACATCTGGTTCATCAGCACATATTTTAGCAGTCAAGATATGGTCAGGTGAGACTATAATACCTGTACAAATGTGTGTTCCATTTTGTAGAACTTTAACAATGTAGGGAATATTTGCAATGCCATATTCCGTGTGCCTTGAGATCGAGTCATCAATAACACGTTTATTACGAAAGTGAAGATATGATGACTTTTCTGCAATTATGATAAATTAATAATTCACTGGCATTTAAAAAAAAAATTGTTACGATAGGTTACAGTCTTTTTTAGTTTTATGTCTGTTGCTGAATTTCTTTAGTGGTTACTAAAAATCGATCCTCAATCTTTTTAGGCCAAAACTTAGGGTGAATATTCTTTAGAGACCTTTTCAGAAATATAATCTGTTTTCATTTTTGTATTTAAATACTCGGTATAAATTTTCGTATCGATCCCTTGATGCCAATTTTGTATTTTCATTTTTTGCTACCAAACTTTTAGTCAACGTCAATACCGTCAATAAAACAATTGTGTATTTAAATTTAAATATTTTTTTTTCTAGCCTGAATGAATATATTGCGCAACTTTTCATTTTATACATATACACTTATTATTTTGCTTAATATTTACATTTTCATAACCTACAATAACACAATTAAAATTAATGGTTACACAAGAAAATTTGACTTGCCTTCAATTTTCTACATCCTGCGTATTTGAAACCAATATTGCAGTCTACTTTAAATTTATTACTTTTATTTAAATGAGCTTTTAATTAAAATCTCATAAATGCTAAACATTTAGACCTTTATTAATGTTAGCCATACGATGCATTTTAATGCAATCAGAAACGTTCGGCGGAAAGAGTGTTATTCTCGCGCCGAACTGAGCCGAACTCAGCCGAAGCGTTCGAAATTTTTAAGTTCGCGCCAAAAGGCGTTGTGTTCATTTCCAAAGTTTTCAAACACACGAACCGGAATGACCGTAACCTGGAATGACCGGGACACCAATCACAGAGTACCGGCCGTTCTGGGTAATGGACTGGAGGCCTAAGTCTGGTTTTGCAAAGGGTTATTAATCTCTCTATACATCTCACTATTTGTGAATGAACCCTAAAACTTTATAATAAGCAGATGATAAGTGTATAGGAGGTTAAATCGTAAGCTTTAGTATCAATGAACATATTCTCCCGATATCCTGTTACGCAATCCTTTGAGCCACGTTGTTCTTACATTTCTTCTCACGCAGGACCGACAGTGCGAACAATCATTTTCGTAAGAAGCACTGTGCGTCCCTCCACTAGCCCTTCTAGAATAGCCTCTTCCGACTTTAGATGTGAAGTGAGAATGTGGGCTAGATGCTGATGTCTTTTGAAGAAATCTTCTTCCACCATAAGCTCTTGACCTCTTTGGAAATCATTAATAGACATTCGTCCTCAGGCGTTATCAAGACACTGCACAGCTCCTTGAGTCTATTTATGTTCACTGTTACCACACTTTGTATTGGGCTGATAGTCCACAGTAATTGGAGGGTCCATGAAGAGTTCAGATGATTCAGAGAAAAAATGTTCATTTGCTCTAATCTATCTCTCCCACCGCTCTAGACCTTGCCTATTGTCCGCGGTCAAACTGTCGAAATCTGGCAGTGGACTTCTTGCTTGATATTAGGCAGAGAATTGCCTAGTCCCGTTCGTTGTCTCACGATAATGTCCAGATGAGTTAATGAATCCAGTTTTCCAAAAGGGAACCAATCTCTCTATGTATATTAGTAGGTATGGATAAAGCTTCAAGCTTTCCAGAAGATAAATAAAAAGTCTAAGAGAGGTTAAATCAATAGCTTACAAGCATTCAATCCTGTCAGTTAGTAGATTTTCTCGACAGCCTGCTACACCTTTTTTCGAGCCACTTTGTTCGTACATCTTTCTCCACACAGTTCCAATTCTTTGATCAATCCTGGCGTTAAGGAAAGCTGTGAAGATAGTAGACAGCGTTTTCAAACAACTTATTTCCCTGTAGCATATTTTATGTTCATATTTTCTTGGTTGGCCAAGTCGCCTTTTTACATTAGAAGTAAGTTGTCCTAACACCAGCCACTGCAGAACGGGCTTCTCCGACTTTCAGTATGAGGTGAAGATGCATATGCATTAAAACTACGGGGCCCTGCATAACACATCGTTCAATAAGTCCCGAGACTAACCCAGAGATGGTGCTAGTAGTACCAAACTAGCCACGTTTTCCTAGAGTGCGAACCTTCACATGAAACATGTAAAAATTTCACGTCGATTGGGCCACAAACAGCAGAGTTATCGAGATTAGAGTAAAGTCACTTTGTAATTTGTTTGAAAAATGAAACAAAGCGAGTTTCGCGTGTTGAATAAACATTGTTTTTTAATGGGTAAAAACACCTTAGAGGCCCAACTGTGGCTTGAAAAACGTTACCCGGACTCTTCTCCATCCAAATCAACGATTTGTCATTGGATACGTGACCATGGATGAAACATGGATACATCATTTCACTCCGGAGTCGAAGCGGCAATCATCTGAGTGGCGCAAGGCTGACGAAAGCCGCCCAAAGCGTCCAAAAACGCAGCAGTCTGCTGGCAAAGTCATAGCGCGTCTGTTTTTTGGGATACACATGGCGTCATTCTCATTGACTACCTGGAAAAAGGTAAATCGATCAATAGTGATTATTATATTGACATGTTGGTACGTTTGAAGGAGGAGATTGCAGCAAAACATCCGTACATGAAGAAAAAAATCCCTTTTCACCAAGACAATGCACCATGCCACAAGTCCATGAAAACAATGGAAAAAATCAACGAGTTGGGCTTTGATTTGCTTCCCCACCCCCCGTATTCGACAGATTTAGCCCCTAGAGACTACTGGCTCTTTGCTGATCTCAAACAAATGCTCCAGGGAAAAAAATTTGCCTCGAATGAGGAGGTCATTGCCGAAACTGAAGCCTATTTTGAAGCAAAGGATAAATCTTTCTATAAACATGGTATAGAAATGTTGGAAAGGCGTTGGAAAGATTGTATCACTCTAAAAGGAGATTATGTTGATGAATGAAAATGATTTTTCAAAAAAAAAGTTGTTTTCGTTGTTAGTCTCGGGACTTCTTGAACGATGTGTTACAATATGATTCTACATATTCTGAATGAAATTTGGCGCAGGTTGATAGAAACTAAATTGTTAACAATAATTTTAAAGCAAATCTTTTTTCAATCAGGGAAGTTGTGCGATCAACCTCTCACCTTTCCAAGGTTCCTGCTTGAAAATGTCTAGCACTACAAATCGTGTTGCTTTTACCTCTGGAAGAGGAGTTCGGTGTGAATGAGGAGACGAGGCGTGGGGCATATACTCTGTCACTTCATAATTATTAGTTGGCAACTTATTTCTCTTCTCTTTTCAAGTTCCACCCTTCAAAATTAATTAATACTTTAGAAAAGTCAGTTTTCTTGGGCAAGCTATTTTAAAGTATTCCCCAGTAATGTACGGATTATTATTATTATTATATTCTGGGTTGAGACCGTCATAGTCCCTGATGCTTGGGTGATCCCATTTCGTCCCCTTATAAGCCTTCAGCGTGACCCCAAAGTCCTCTCCATAGAAAGAGGACCGCAG
Source organism: Belonocnema kinseyi (assembly GCF_010883055.1). NCBI lineage: Eukaryota > Metazoa > Arthropoda > Insecta > Hymenoptera > Cynipidae > Belonocnema > Belonocnema kinseyi. The sequence continues at coordinate 65,922,293 of NC_046658.1, read as the reverse complement.
CCACGCTGTTGGCCGATATTTCAGACTCACTGATGCAGAAACTGCCTGTGAGTGTTACACGTTTTCCCGCAATCGCGGGGCAGTCACAGAGGATATGAGTGGAAGTCTCATTGTCCTTTCAGCACAGACAATAGAGGGGACTTTCACTCAAGCCCTATCTTATGCCTGTGGTACCGAAGGTTTCCATGTCCTATGAACATTTCTTTTAGGATTTTGACTTCCTTCCTCCTGAGCTTAAGTATTTCTTTCGCTCAATGAGGGTTTAGCTTTGAGCCCAAGAGCGTTTTAGCCTGTCTGCAGCCAGAGACCGCATCCCACTCATTCTGATGTTCCTCGGTCAGCCAACTGTTAATATCTTCAGTGACTGACCTGCTGGCAATCCCTACAACTGGCTCAGGTCCAGTAAAATTTTCCTTTGCTGCTGGCTTTGCTAATCTGTCCGATATTTCATTGCCACTGATGCCACTGCGTCGAGTGATCTAGAGCAGAGTGACTCGGTTTTCTCTCGCTAGCTTATTCAGTGCCTCAAAGCACTCTCATACTAGCGACGACGTAATCGTTGTTCCATTCAGAGTCATGATTGTAGCCCTACTATCTGAGCAGATGCGAATGTTTCTTTTTTCGCCGTACTCCACTGCCTTACAGGTGCTCTGGAGCAAGGCCATAATCTCAGATTGTAGAACTGTTTCGTAGGACCCCATCCCAATTGTGAAATCCATTCCGTTCCTTCTACGGTATACACCTGCTCCAGCGTTCTCTTTGTTTTTGGAGCCATCTGTAAACCAGTTGTCTTCATTACTGGGCAGCTGTGCCTCACCGATAGCCTATTCCTATTTTGTGGATAAACTAACCCGGTATTTCTGGTCGAAGAGGTAGTGGCAAGTAGATATAGGGTGATAGAACACCCCCTGCGGACATCACGAGTCAACGGTTTTACATAAAGTGGTGTCACCCTTAGTCGTGGTGAGATTCCTATTAGCCAACACGTAGCAGGTCCATTCCACGACTGCACGAGGCACCCCGTGTGCGATCATGGCCTCCCTGATCACCTTTCCAGAGGCGTAGTTGCAGGGTCCTTGGATGTCCATGGAGGTTTCAATCGCTAGACCTCTCTGCTTTAGTTGTCCTTCAGTTAGGTCAACTGCAGTGCTCAGGGCCGTCTCAGATGAGTGGCCAGCCTTATAGGCGTGTTGTTGCTGGCGAAAAGGACTACTTGACAAGACCTTATCGCGGATATATCTGTCCACGAGTCTTTCCACTGTTTTTAGTAAGAAAGATCATAACTCAACGTCAGACTAGCCCTAGCAAGTCTCACCAAAGGCCCAATGATGATCTCACCAGCTCTCTGTGAGAGGACTGGATATATACCATCCGGGCCGGGAGACTTGTAAAGACTGAGGGACTTCAGGGTCCACCTGACCCTGGCCCCATTTGTGCCACAGGCGGCTTTGATTGCCTCAGAGGTGCCGTCCCCCCATCTCCTAACTTTGTGAAGCCCGGAAAATGTCCCTTGATCAGGTGAGCCAAGGTATTCCCGTCCGACTCTGAGTATCCCCCGCCGGGCAATTTTAGAGTCCCGAGAACAGCGTCCGGATTTCGAGAAAGCAGCTTGTCCAGTCTGGCTGCCTCTGCTCCTTTCTCGATATCAGTGCAAAATTTGGCCCAGCTTTTATGCTTTTCCTTGCGTATTGCACTCCTATACTCCTTTCTCATCGATATGAATGAAGTCCACAGTTCCTTCGTCTTGCCAGAACTGGCACGTCTGAACCTCTCTCTGATTTGCCTGCGAAGCTCTTCGAGTTTCGCGTTCCACCAGTGTGTCTCTTCAGCCTTTCGGACTTTCGAAGGCCGACAATTACTTTCATAAGTGGATTTGGTGGCTTCCGTGAAAAACTCGGCCGCTATCTCCAGGTTATCTACGTCTCTAATTGACCTGGGCATCCCTGAGAGTGCACTTCTTAGTTCTGTGAAAAACTGACCCCAGTCCGTTCTTCTTGGATTTCTGACCCATTTAGGGCCGGTGGGTGTGTGTTCCCGTTGTAACACAATAAAATTCATTACATTGTATTACAGGGGGTTAAAAATTTAGACGCACATTACTCATTTGAAGAAACCTAGAACTACTAGTAGAATTGGCCCCATTTCAATTAACCTGACAATGTTTGTATCAATTAAAATGGAGAACTGTAACTTAAACATGCGAATAAATAAGAGTTTTATTCAAAATTTTTTTCTCTCTGCTTTTCTTAGACTTAAGGGATATATTTATACTATCTTTCGTGTTTATATTTTATCTTGCTTTTTATCTTAATTACATTGATTTATAGACCTACTTCAGTCTATTTTCTGCCTGCTATAACGTGTCCTTTTTTCTTCGAAGGAACGATGGAAAGGGTTACGCTTACGTTTAAGACCTACAGTTGCCAGCGTAATCGGTTAGGTTGGGTCAGGTTTTGTTAGGTTAGGATAGGTTTAACCTCTATATAGGTTAAGCCAAAGCTGAATGAAACGGTACCGCAAACACAACGGGACAACACAATCAGTTTAATTGTGTTTCGTAAGGTTAGGTTAGGTTAAGCTAGGTTGGATTTATTTCTAGGTTAGACTCGAGTTGACCCATTTGATGTAGCACAAATTTGCTACTGGGAAAATATGCTTCCAGAGCTTTACGTGTAGTTAATAAATTTCTGTTAACTCAGGTTAGGTGAGGTCAGGTTCTGTTGGGTAAAGTTATGTTAAATAAGTTGATATCAGGCAAGGGTTGATCCTTTACAGTTGTCGACATGTTTTTGAAGTGAAAATTTGCATCACTGGCATTATTTTGAAATTTATTTGCCTCAGTGCATGATTTTTCGTCATTTTTTGAGGTTATGGCTCAACCATGACGTGATGGGTGATTTTTGATACCGAATTTGAATTCAGCGCCCCAAAAGCCATAGGATTACGTATGTCTTGTTACCAGATCCGCACACTTTTTATTGTGTGGTTGTGCAATCTTCTCTTAGATAAGTGCTATAAAGTTATGTTTATTTCAATCTTTAACTTTGCTTCGCCGTCTTAGTTAATAAAAATGTCATAAATAAACATTGGATAAAACCATATTTGAAATAATCTCTTTTTTTGCGAATATATTTTGCTAAGATAAAACAAATATTTGAAATATGTTTCAAAATTTTCTGCACGGCTCATATTGAATACAACTTTCTTTTGAATAAGTTACTGAGAGACTTCGGTAACTTGTCAGAAAAACCGCAATTATCTAATAGCTAATTGTGAAAAGAAATGTTGAGTTTCAACTCGATTCAGATAATATTAAGGATTCTCAATAACATTTACAAAAACGTCTGGTTTTCTGATAGGAAATTCGTTATAACTTCATATGCGGTTTGTGGCACCTCTAAATACAATTTTTTATGTATTTATTTTTGTGTGAAGAGTCGGTAAACAGATGCACTGTTTGGTATTTCCGTATCGTGAGGCATGACTCATTTCTTTAGATAAGGAAATGTGTGCGAGGAAGTAAGAAAGTACATCATCTGATTGGTTTTCATGACATTGAATCATTTAATGTAATGCTAAGCGTATTCAAACAGTTTATGAAGTAACGAGCCGTAACGTGCGTTACTTTTCATTACCGTTATTAGAGCATTGTAACGCGTTACCGTTACCCTCACTCTTTTTTAAAAATAACGCGTCACCATTACTAAAAATAGTAACTTTTCTGGTAACGCGTCACGAGTAACGCGTTACTGTCAAACACTGTAGATGATGCAGAATATTCTATTCTATCCGAATATCAAAATAACTGATTAAGACTGCCAAAAATACAGATAGACTCATACTCAGCACATAGTACATATGGTCCAATATAAGGCTATTCAAGAGATATTCACATTTTTCTACCGATCAAAATTATTTTTTTCAGCTGGCAGATGACACTAGGACCAGTGCTGAATCCATTGGCACTATACCCTTGTCCCAGAAGAGTTAGTATATTACAGTTTAAAATAAGACATTGAGCACGTGTGCTTATGGCTTAAAATGTTATGCATTTCTTCGACTATATGACCGTATGCGTAATTACATGAAGATGCAAACATATAAACGTACACATACATGCATATTCAATAGGGCGCAATAGAGCGGGCCCCAAATATAGTAGGTCGATGTCATGTGGTAGATTCTAAAACATTATTTCTATGGAATTTCGGTCAAATACCATTTCAGTGCCTAAGTGGTGAGAAAATTGTGCTATCTTTCTGCTTTTCAAGCACAAAAATTATTTTTTCAATACTCTAAATTGCTAGTTCGTCTATTTATGATTTGTCAATCTCCAAAAACAATATAATGTTCCCATTTTGAGTTTGAGGAGCGCAGGGTTCCATACTTCCATCTATTTCATTTCATTCCATAATTCCATATTTCCATACTTCCATCATCGCCAAAACCTCACATTTTAGACATTACACACTAAAAAAATGGTAATTTTTGTTGCAGCGAATTTTTTTCAAAGAATGATTTGACTCTCGAGACCATAATAATCTACTCATTCAGATCATTTTCCTCTTTTTTAGAGACATCTATCAAATTTAAATAAATGGATGTCGATTTTTGTCACTGCACTCAACATGGAAAATAACAATTTTAAATACACCGCCTCTCCCAAAACGTATTGTGTATTTTGTTAATGATAATTAAGCTTGTGTAGCACTTTCATTCTTTGCTGCTTGTGTTCTAATTATTTCAATTTTACCGGTTTATACAGTGGTCTTATTCAAATGTGATTTATTCAAATGACAACATTTTTTTCCTACAAACTACTATGACAATAGCACAACACTGTTCCCAAACTTTACTTTGTTGAGACAGCTTTGACTTTTAGAGTAGGTAGTCTTGTAAAATAGTGCCACATATAATTGTATATCTCCAATATTAAAAAAATGTTGTTAATATTATTTAGTGATTTTCAATTTTCAGTTTAAAACAGTTGGATGAAAGTAAAGTTTGCATTCTTTTTTATTTTAATCTTTAAAGAAATCTTTTCAACTTTTAAAACTTCACCAAATTGTTCTGTAATACTAAGTACTTTGTTAAATATTCTCAGAAAAAATGTAATGATCGAAGAAGATGCGGAAAATAACTGGGACTTAAAGTGGCCCATTTTTCGCAGCCATCCTGATATTCAATGTTAATTAACTATATGTAGAGTATTAACTCTATTCAATATACATTAAGATGACAATTTTTCTATTGGTAATTGACATGCACAATCTAATTTTGATTGAAAATTTAACTTCACTTACTATAATCATCTTCCCAAAAAATCCCAAAAATTCCTTGGGACAAAATGCCACAAAGAATTAGAAGATTCAAATACATTTTGTCCGGAATTTCATAGATAAAATTAGTCACTTCAAATAATGAAATTCTACTTTTTTCAACTGTTATACCTAAGATAAGAGTAATTTTAAGACCATGAATAGCTTCTGGCTTTTATATCAAACTTTATTAGCAGCGGTAAATACTTTGCATTAGCCTGAAGTGTTTGTGTAATAAACGGTTCCGTAAGATTGATATATCACACAGGGAAGTGCTTCGTTAAAAAAAAAGAAGCTTAACTAATACTCTTCCGCATTACACGCAATATCTAAATTAGAGAAATTTTACGTATATTACAAGAGAAAATATAACTATTCAATCAGATAAAAGTGAACCACAAAAATTAGTAGAAAATCACTAATTTGATCGAAGAAAACTGCTAATTGCTTTTTGAAAATATACACAAGAACTCGATGGAAACGGCAGTTTGACCTGATCAAATTTAGAGTCAATGATTATAAATTTTAAACAAAATTAAACATTTCTTTAAATTCACATTGCGAAACTGTTTACCGTTTTCTCCGTGATGAGAATTTCTTTATTGATTGTATGTACTTTTTTGTATTTATTTAATTTATTTATTATTAATTAAGATGAGATTGTAAAAATAAAAATTCTATAAAATAAAAAAGTTCAATCAAAGAATGCGATTGTAGAACATTTTCAGCTTTATTGGAACAGTAAGAAGGAAATATTGCGAAATTTTCTGATAGGCTACGTCACCTCCACGAGTATAATGCATGCACAAATTATTGCCTGAAAATGAAAAGATTAAAATTATTTACAAATCTAATCTATTTGCCTTTAGCTTATATACGTTAAAAATAAACGTTTAATTTCTGAGATTGCAGGAAAACCACGAATTCGTTAAAACACCAGAAAATGCACCTGACCAAAATTAAGAAAGGATCAAAGTAAAAATAAATACTTAAAGTTATATTCGACTTAATTTCAGATTTGACTTAAATTAAGGAAGTACCTGAATTTAAGTGTGCAAACTATCTTGAATAAAGCACTAGCTTTTCTTAAATAAGAAATCAGCATTTTTCTGCTGGAATAAAGTATTCTCCTAAATTTCAATATTTAGTTCTCAAAGTAAGTTAAGGGCAAACTGAAATAATCTGTAAGACTTTCGTCGCCTAAAATGAAGGAATATACCTTTCCTGAATTTCAGGTTCGTACGACCTTGCATGAGGTTACAGAAGGCTTGCGCTACTATACAGCGCGTGACCATTTATTCTAGTCGCATCCTACTCCAATACTCCATGTCGCGTTGGTTAGTGTCGGCTATGATACTATATTTCAGTAATTCGTGGAGTTTTCTTTTCACGGATTTAAAAAAGTGCAGCAGCAAAATGAGTTCCAATTGTCAGCCAATATTTGGATTATTAAAGCCATCAAAAAAATTAAATTATTACAAAACTTTTTACTTCGCAACGTGAGCGCCCTTTCAATACAATACGAAACGCAATTGTCTGGTGATTTTGGACCGCACCTGCCCCCAATATACCATTTTTACCATTTTCCTTTAGTTCATCGTATTATTTATGACAAACATTTTTTAATAATATCCGTTCTAACTTTAAGTCTTATTACCTAAAGATTCAACGCTAACAAATTCGACTTCTCTCAAAATCATGAAGATATAATGAATTAAAATTTTGTTTATCGAGGACGGTGAAATAATTTCTTGAGTATTCTAGACATAGTTTGTCGTAAATACTAATCCTAAAATTAGAAACAAGATTTTTTTCTGTTTTCATTACGAAACATATTATAAATTAAGTACTTTCAACTAAGTAATCACTGGAAATATTATGTAATATTTATATAATTTACGTCATTTGAAAAGCGCCTGGCCTGGAACGTGCACTAATTCCCATATAACGAAAAAGGATGTGAGATTGATTTTTAATTTATAGTAAAGCTAGGCTATAACTGACTTTGAATATCAAGATTGTTTATGAAGTATTGATTACTGCACATTTTTTAAATATAACTAGTATTGAAATTAAGGGGCGGTAGTCATACGATAAAAAATATCCGTACGCCCTTGATATACACGATACTCTTTGTCCTACCCTCCTTAAAATCGAGCATTTTTTCTGCCCGTTCAGGCAAGTGGAAACCGTCAACGTCATAGAGTGAATATTCGAAGCTGACAAAAATGTTGATTTCACTAAAAGAACGATTAATTTGAAATTTTTCTATTCGATAATTATTACTTAAGATAAACAATAAAAACTTAGAAAATATTCCGATCAAAAATCGATGTTTTGTAAAACAACAACTCGCGTTTATTCGGCCGTTTGTTGATAGAAATGCTTAAAATTTGTTTAGTGGAATGGAAGCTTCTAATGTGTCCCCTAAGGGTTTACATTTTTCTTACACCTTCTCTATTCCTTTACACACCCTCCACACACTTACTTGGTGGTGGAAGGGGAACCTACAGTTTAAGGTGGATTCCGAACCACCAAGAGCAACAGCCTTAAGTACTTAGAGAAAACCTTTTCCTCTAGAGGTACCGGTCCCACGACTCTCCGGAGATGAACAACTCCCTTGCTAGGCTAGTGTTCACCGCATGGGCCACCGAGACTCTTCCAGAGTGCGAGGCGGGAATCGAACCCGCAAGCCGCAGGAGTGGGTCCAAAGCCTAAGCTTTAGCCCCCACGACCATCATCTCACTACAAAATTTGTTTAGTGTATTCTCAATACATAGGCGATGACTATAAACAACGCTCTTTGCTTAAACGCGAATGTGTTTGTTTTTATTCAATAGCAAATTGATTCCGAACGAAAACCACGTTATGCCAACTTCGACCAGTGGGGCGGTCATCGAAAAAATGTTAGTTGAAGTAACTTTTCGCGAGAAAGATGTTCACTAGACTTTAAAAAAGTTCTTCTGAAAATTTGAAGAAAGTCGCTCGAAAATTGTGGAAATGGCGGCGAATTGAAGTCAACACACGCTGCCGCTGCAGTGCTCCGCTTATCGTCCTTCGTCCCTAAGCAACTAGCCAGCAGCGTCAAAGAGCAACAAAATGCTCCAGCGGTAGCGTGTTTTGACTTCAACTCGCTGCCATTTCTACAATTTTTTGACCAATTCTCTTTAAAATTTCAGAAAAACTTTCTAAAAATGTAGTGAACAACTTTCTCTTGGCAGGTTTTTTCAAATTATATTTTTTCGATGACCATCCCACTGGTCGAAGTTGGCAAAACGTGGTTTTCGTTCGGAATCAATTTGCTATTAAATAAAAACAAACATATTCGCGTTTTAAATATAGTGCGTTGTTTATAGTCATTGCTTATACATTGAGAATACACTATACAATTTTCAAGAATTTTTAGCAACAAACGGCCGAATAATCGCGAGTTGTGTTTTACAAAACATCGATTTTTGAACGGAACATTTTCTAAGTTTTTATTTTTTATCTTAAGAAATAATTAACGAAAAGAAGAGTTTTATAAGAAAAATGTGTATGCCGCGTCAAACTCAATACGAATGTATATTTTATTTTACGTTTCAGCCACTTTTTTTTCTCGATAGATTTTCACGGCTGGACAATACTATTACGCGGTTTCGAGCGCTTGTCGAGTTGTTGCATCCGTCATCTCATTTATAACACTCTGTAATCGGCAATGTGAGTGATATTTGGTATTTTACGCAAATTTTAAGCGACGCATTTTATTAAGTTTCTGACGATTATCACTAACACATTTAATTTATATATCCCAGATATCTTGGAAACTCGCGTGGACAAGGTTTAATGGATGAATCATGGATCAGCAACGGCATAAGCGTAGGGTGAGCATAGAGGTTGGGTCAATTTTCACCCACGGTCGTCCCAAGATCGTCCCATGGTTATGAACAATGGTTCAAGCATGTCTAATGGCCCCTCTGCCATACTTTGCCCACGGTCGAAGGTGATTTGGTTAAAATTGAACTTTGGAAAAATTTTCGAAGATGGACACAATTTACTAAATTCTTCTCAGTTTTAAGAAAGGATTACTGGATAAATATTTTATTTTATTGGACTTTGCGCAATTTTTTTAAGAACCCGCGTAAAATAAGTTTGCATGGCTCAAGTATGATAAGAAATTTGGAAATATCAGTCAAAAGCAGGGATCTCGGCTGAATAGTAGCATGCACATGCCTTGCTCTTGTCTGTCTCTCATGCTTAGGGCACGCTAAACACAGATTAATAATTTTAAGAACATGTAAGTGTCAGGGAAAATTAAACTGCGTTAACCCTCACACAACAAGACCAAACTGAGTCTCATTTACCACAAGGTGGGGTGTCTCCACATCCCAGTCGATTTGAAACACATTACGAATTATTTATGATATAATATTGTTTGTAAGGTATTTAACAACATTATACAATCATTCAAATGACGTTTTCAATCATTTTCTGCTAAATTATAACGAGAAAATTGCAATTCATAGATTGTTTCTAGTTTTAGGAAACGCAAAGCCTATTTGCGCAGTCCCTAACGCATAGTATATTCTATAGAGGATAATAAATTATCAAATAACTTCTTGGAACAATTTAAATTTTTTTAAAGTTTTTGTAGAATGCGTGTTAAGCTATCTGGTGCGCAATCAGGTTCACATTGAATGTCGGCTTACTATTAGAAGTTATTTAGGTTGTTAAAAGAATTTAAATTTTGATGAAATTTTTGTAGAATATGTGCTAAGTTACCTGGTGCACGACCCGGTGTACATGAATCATCGATTCACCATTGGTAGTTATGTTAAGTGTTGGAAAAATTAAAATTCTTAAAAAGTTATCGTAGAATAGGTGCTAAACTACCTGGTGCGGACCCGATTCTCCCGGGTCTTCGACACACCATTTGGAATTCTTTTCGTTATTCACAAAATTTAAATTTGGTAAAAGTTAACGTAGAATTCGTATTAAACAACCTGGTGCTCGTTCCTAATTTTCTGCTAATTTTCTGTGGCACTTAAATGTTCTTAAGAATATTCATTTGTGTTTATGGTGTCCTAAACATGGGAGACGGACGTGTCCTAAACATGGGAGACGGAGAATTTTGCGCCATGCAACTATTCAGCCGTGATCCACGCTTCAGCCAGATATTTCCAAATGTCTCGCCATGCTTGAGCCATGCAAATTTCTTTCACGCGGGTTCTTAAAAAAATTGCGCAAAGTCCGATGAAAGAAAATATTTATCCAGTAATCCTTTCTTAAAACTGAGGAAAATTTAGTAAATTGTGTCCATCTTCGAAATTTTTTCCAAAGTTCAATTTTAACCAAATCACGTTCGACCGTGGGCGAAGCATAGCAGAGGGCCATTAGCCATGCTTGACCCATTGTTCGTAACCATAGGACGAACCTGGGATGGCCGTGGGAGGACATTTACCCAATCTTGAACCACGCTTAACCCACAGTCACCCCACGCGTATGCCATTGTTGAGCCATGGTTCGCCCATTAATCCTTTTCCACGCGGGTTTGAGACTCATTATTATTGAAATAATGTAATTTTATTGATTCGAAATAAGTAACGGCATATTTTTCAGTTACATTTCAAGTAAAAAATTAATAAAATTACACTAGTTAAACAAAATCCAAAGTCAAGTGGCTCAAACACACATGCTCTTACATATTTGAAACTGCTTAACATAATCTGTTTATGCTAAAAATAACATTTCTAGCACACTATTTACAGAGAGACCTCTACAACATTTATTTATAACAAACTTTTAAAGTCACTGATATGCAAAACAAATGAGACAGGACTTGGTACTTCTCTCTTTTGAAGTCTCAGCGATACCTTAAAATTTTCGATTGTACCATGATTTATTCTCATTCAAGAATACACATTTTCGTAAAGATTTCTTACAATATTTATTATTTTTGAACTTACACGAAGAAAATGTTATTTTTCTGTAACAGATAATGTGAAGATAAGGGAAATGTATTTTCAAGATCTACAAGTACATCATAAAGTTCACTTCTTAGGTGTCTCATGTGTATCTGGATGATCTATTGCAGGATTAACAGATTATCTTAGCAGCCCCGACCCTTTCGAAAACTAGATTAAAATTTGAGATTCTCATTATGGTTTTGTAAGTAGCATCGTCGTAGTCAAGCACTTAAAATTATTTGGCAGTTTTTTAGTCTCCATACCATTGTTCAATAGTGCTTTTCAAATAAAGTGACCATTTTTTAGACTTGCCTTGAGCTCAAAAAGTGTTCTAGAGCCGTACAGCACAGGATAGGAAATACAGACTTCGAGAAGATGAATAATTACTTTAGTTGAAAATAAATATTTCAGCCACAACCAATTAATAATAAACCAAAAGGTTGATGAGTTATGTGTAGAAGCTGCTTGATCTACACTCAGCGAAATGTCTATTTGAATCAAAGAAATTCTTAAATTTAAACAAATGCTATCTTTTCTATAGTCAAGCAAACATTTTTCTAAGTGCACAATGTTGCGAGGTCTGTTCAGGAAGTACCCGACCTTATAGTGTACCAGAAGTAAGAGTCAATTCTAGTTAAAAGTCACGATACGAGCTTCATAATACCTATTCAGGAGCCACAACCTTCTACCAGCAATCCTCTTACTTTCAAATACACTCGTTAAAGTAGTCTTTCAGAATAGCTTACATCTGCTTCGTCTCATTATATTTTATTTCCCCTACTTCTTGAAAGAGTTTGCCTTTCAGAGGATACACCACACTCTCGATTTCAGTCCAGTGTCGGGGGTTACCTTCAAATTACCTTAGACTGATTTCGGGGGGATCGAAACGTAAACAGTGAGGGCTGCCTGGCTCGTTTCCAATAGGAAACGAGTCAGTCAATAAATATATACACATATATTTGATCTCGGAACCTATTTTGCCCTACTCCCCTAAGAAACTGCGTGAGCCAGCAGTTCTAAGAAGGCCGAGAATGCGGTGACTGAAAGTGAGAGTTTGGTGTACTTCAATTTTGGAAACAGCGAAACATCGCATGTATTCAGGTCAGGTATGGATGCGTATAACGAAGGATGAATTTTGGAGCCACGCAACCAATTCCCAACTCTTGACTCAAAATTAAAAAAAAAATGCTTTCTGGAATCCCGATTTCTTCCTCTGTCTCTCTTACTGCTTAACGATAATTTCTATTAATTAACGTACGCATGCGTTCTCAATTTTTATGTGATTTGGCGGTTGAAGGCTTGTAAGAATGAGGGTCACTTTCCATTTAAGTCCATTTTAAAATTAAAATTAGGTTAGCAAAGTTAGTAAAATTAGGCTTTACAGAGTTACTCCCTAAATCACAAATAGGTACAAAGTTAGTGTACAAGGTGAGATACTTTCTGCACAGACCTTGTATTTGGATCTTTGTTTCTCTTATTCTATAAAAGCTTAAAATATATTTTCTAAGAATCATGGCACACAACTCATCTCAATATTAGAAACATTTCGCGTATAGTTTCGTAGCATACGGTAAACGCTAAAAACAGGTGATGACGTTCATGCGCATGCTCTGCTAGTTTAGCGTTACTTCTTTCAACTATGTGACGTTCGTTAGCATATCATTTAGCAGTTCCCGTATTCTACAGAACGCTATGGAAATCCCCTGTTATGACTACGACTATGCTTATTCCTAAGAATGCTTCAAACTAAGAAGTGTCAGCGGATCTAATCCCCATTCTACTAGACACTTTATGATCAATATGTAATTCCTAGAGAGGGTTTGTCACGTTTTATTATGTGTTATTATATTTGGCTGCTTTATAATTAGAAAAATAAATAGTTTATGTTAAGTGGTTTCAAATATGAAAGAGCATGTCTGTTTCAGCCACTTGACTTTGGATTTTGATTAAATGGTGTAATTTTATTATTTTTTAACTTGAAATGTAACTGAAAAATATGCTGTTGCTTATATCGAATCAATAAAATTTCATTATGTAAATAATAAAGAATCTCAACAATGCAAGTCCGTCGACTGAAACCCATACCAGATCAAATTAACTTGATCCTAAGCATAGATTAAAAGTGAAATTAGCAAGTAAATCTTCTCGGGATATACCATTTAGAAGACAAACCACATTGTTGTCAACAAATAAAGCCATTTACTTACCTCCACTATTTATAACAGAATTATTCGAGCTCATAACAGAATAAATTTTATTGCAGCAGAAAAAACACTTTCGTCCAGTTCGTTAGGCGTACCTACTCTACAATTAAATTATGTTCCATGTGCTTTTTCTATATACATTTACTGGCCGTGACGCCACATCGGCATTCTACAACAGGCACAAAAATAATTTTGAAACTTTAAAAGATTTGCAGGATGCTGCCGAAGTGTACAAAATAGAAAATCAACGGACGAAGGACATTTTTAAGGCTGGAGTGAAATGTATTCTTGTTCTGTGCGGTGCTCCAAGCTCTGTGATCAATTTTAATTAGTACAGGTTTTAATGCTTTACCACAGCCATGGCAAAAAATACTCTTGTACTATTATGAAATTTACCGTACACAGAAAATGCAGCTTTAAAGCACCTAAAAATATTTTTCTTCAAGCGCAAATATTTCTATGAAATAATTTGTTACCAATAGAATGGGATTGGAAGTGGATACATTTTTAACCCCACAAATAAACAACCAACATCCAGTAATTTCCTGAAAATAATTGTATGCAAATACAAATCAGGATGTGGAGAAAATGTGGATGCAGGAAAAGTGGACTTTTCTATATACAACCTTGTTCCGAATGCAACGATGTTCTAGTTGTTCACCAGCACAGTTTTTTAAGATGATAAACTGAAAGATGAAGAAGTGGATAGAAGTTGGTAAAACTTAAGCTAAGATCAGGTGTAAATAAAGTATAAAATTTGTTCTCCTTGCATTTTTTGTAGCATATTCATTCATTTTCTTAAAGAATTTTTTCCCTGTAAAATGGTATACTTCCAATTTTTGTGAACTGTGATCAATAAAATCCTGAATAAATATCTGAAACCTTCGGAAGTGATTATTTTTCATCTATAGGAAAAAACCAATCCATAATGTAGGGCTTTTTTTTATTAAATTTAAGGTATTTTTAATTTCTTGCAATTTTGCAATTAGATCGGCAGTTTTAAAGTGGTAAACATTTTAGTACTACAAATTTGGAATATTATATGAAAATTATTCAAATCCGATCTTTTTCATACCAATTTAAGTTAACAATACAAGTTCAAGTTTTCCAATACAAGTTTTAATAACAAAAAAAAAACAATGGTTTGATAGCTTTAATTTTAGTATTATTCAAAGGATAATAATTGCCAAATATCCAGATTTTAAATGAATAAATAACATATATCTTACATTATGCAATTGATGCATTTCTCCCAGAGCTACCCGAGTCGAAATATAGTCCCTACTTTGACGCTTCAAGTGGAAGTATTGCCCCTACTTTTCGGCTGTTTATTCTACTAGCTCCTGCATAGCCACTCCTAAAGATATTTTCATTCTATTTTGCTTCTGTATAAGCTTAAGCCCCTACATTGAAGTTCTTGCCTCTATATTCTTGAATTTTACTTATGCCTCCTTTAGAGCTCCATATTCTCCGTCGCATTTTTACATTTTTTCTTAACGCTCTTAAATTTTAACGCACAAAATACGTCGCATCGTTGCCTCGAGGCCTGCGTCCTCGTGACAGGTACTGTGTTGTTTTCTCTAAAATTCCTTCATCACAGTTCGTGAAAGCAACAATTAATTTGGTTTTAAATAATAAATATTAAAGTGATAACATCGAAATAGATTCAAGAGGAAAGAAGTTTGCCCTAATCTGGTGGCTGCAATCAAAAGGAAAAATGCAAACCAGTGCTAAGATTTTAAAGATAGTTATAAAGAACCCAGACCCCCCCCCCCCCCCCCCCCCCCAGGTATCAAACACACAAGAAGAAACGTCAAAAGAAAAAGGTGAGAAAGATACAAATCTTTTGTATGGAGTTTTTTTTGTACCACAAAAAATAACTCCAAGTTAGTTACCACAAATTCTGAAGAAATAGATTTTCCTTTCACGCAATTTTCTTTTGAAATGAAGAATCAGGAAATTGAATGGTTTCAGATTAAAAATTTAGAAAATAGGACAATGTCAAAACCTTAAAAATCGAATATTTTAAGATTAGATCATTGGAAATTATTTATACTTAAAAGCGTTCGAAATTAAATAGTTACAAATTGCAAACCTTTGAATTTGAATAATTATAAATTCAAACCAATCAAGATTTGACCATTTTATATTGAAAACTAAATTGAATCATTCAAAGTTAAAGCTTCTGAAATTCTAGAATTTAAAATTGTTATTACAGAACAAAATTATAATTTGATCTTCAAGCTAATTAGGCGAATTGTTATAAAATCAAAGAATGAATCTAATTATACTAAACAAACTTTCAAAATAAATAATAATTTTAAATGGGACATATTAAAAATGAACAAAAAATCTACTCCAGAACCTTGAAACTTAAAGAATTTGAATATTATTTTAAACTGACAAAATTTATATTCACCAAAAATTGTGATATTAAAATTTTTTTAAAATCAAAGCCTTTAAGATTTCAATTATTTGTGTTTAATTCAAATCACATGAAAAGTAATAATTTTCAAATTGTTAATTAAACTTTCCCAAATTCAATTAATTTTCTTCAAATTTTAAGAACATGAAAAAAGTATAATTTCCTTTCAAAAACAACATATTTCCCTCTCGAGAAATTGTGCAATTTCAAGCATAGCTCCCTGCTGATTTCTAATGGATTCGGTCAGCGATGATTGTTTTTCGTACGTTATTCTCCAAAAAACTGACGTTGGTTACAGTTAATTTGTAGCCACTCTTAATAAAATCACCGATGGTTATAAATATATACCAAAGATTTGGATGTAACAAATACTTAAAATAATAAATTGTTTCTTCAAAATGTCATATTTTTAAACGAATTTATTTCTATATGCCGAGGGATCGATTACTGCAATATTCCTGATACATTCACTAAATATTTCCATATACGAATTTTTTCAATATTCTTCCATTTTCTGGATATTCTTTCTAATCTCAGATATTTTTGATATTTCAAAATATTCCGAAATATCCATAAATGTTCACAAATATTCTGACATATTCCTTAATTTCCCTTTGCGCTCTACAAGTTTCTGAAGATTCCAAATTATTAAAAATGATTTTTAAAAATGTTAAGGAATTTCAAAAGAGTTTATGTATTATTGTGTAATAACAAAACATGTTCAAGTGTTTAAAAGGATTTTAATGAATCTCAAAGTAATTTAGCGGGATTCAACCATTCTTTTGAATTAAAAATACTTTTTATGAGTTCAAAAGATTTTCAGTCATTTTGAGGGATTTTCTGGCATTTCAATCGATTTAATACAGTTTAAAATTTTTTATAATTTTTCAAAAATTCAAAGGAGTTTAAGGATTCTCACGTAATTTAAGAATAATTGTATGCATTTAAAGAGATTTTCAGGAGTTTCAAGGGATTTAACGTTTATAATCGAATTCAAAATTTTCGAATTACTTAAAAGAGTTCAAGATATTTTTAATAAATTTAAGGGATTTTAAGTAATTTTTAATAATAATGTTCTTGAATTTCTTAAAGTCTGTTAAATCTTTTGAAATCTTCGGAAATTTGTGGAAATCCTTTAAAATCTATTAAATTTCTGAAAATATATATTAAATTTTTTAAAATCCTTTCAAATATCTTGAAATATTTTTTGATTAAGTTTAAATCTTGATTAAGTACATAAAATATACAATAATAATTTGTAATATTTTTAATCTAAAATGTTAGTAGGGTGAATGATCCAGTGGCTGAACAGTCACCAGTAAATGAACACTAATATGAAAAATATAAAAATATAACCTTTCAAAGTTAAAGTCTTTATGAATTTCTATATATTTGAAATCTTGAAGCAATTTTGAAGAGTTTAATATACAATTCATTGCAGTAAATTCTTGTAAATAATTTAAAAAATTTCTTGAATGTGAAGCAACGTCGATTATGGTCAGTGATGGTGAGAAAGTCGTCGACCACTATAAGGTACGTGCCCAAGCAACACCTTGTTTACACTGCTTTTACAAAAAAACTCTTTACCTTTTCTGCATCAAAGTTGTGCTGTTATAGTTTTAAGATGTTATTACTCAATTTCCCACAAGGGTTTTTCATGAAAAGTACTTTTTTTTATTAATAAATGAGTGTTCACGTACTGGACCTTTAAATTGTCCGTGTTCCAGTGAACGAACGCTGTGTTCATTTATTCGAGCAAAACTGTCACCCCGCAGGTCCAGTGAATGAACAGCAGATGACGGATACCTGGCTGTTATTTCATTACATATAAATAAGTTTGTTTCAATTAATGTGACTATAAATATCGAATCTATAAATATAAATATGAACTATAAATAGTTATAGTTTATGTATATTTTTGTGGTTAGAACATCAAAAAAGTACGCACGAACTAAATTAAAGGAGGTAACTTTAAGGTTAGAAATTTAAAGCTTTTTTTGCATTTAGAAAACTTTTTTTAACTATAAAAACATTAATTAGTGCTAAGTACTACTGCGTACTAGTTAATATATATTTATCAATGTTTAAAGAATTTTGATTTTTACAACACTGTGATTTATAATTGTATTTGCTAATTTAACCTAAAGCAACATAGTAAGGTGTTGTATCATAAATGATATGTGTCCTAAAAATCGCAGTTTTCTATTGTAGTCACTAGATAAGAGTTATCTATTTTTAAACGAAAAGTTGTATTTTTTGTTAGGTTAAAAGAACTGATAGAAATGTTTTAAAAATAAATATTGCAATAACAAATTATAAAAAGTTAACCTACTTCTGTGTTCAACTTTTGTATTCCCTCCTTTCTTTATATCTAAATGTCTTGTGGTTTTTATTGAAATAATATATTTAATGAATTTCGCAACGCTTTCTAATATTTTACATTATTTAATTGCTCATTTTGTAATGTACTTGTGTAATTTTATACCTAAATCCTAAATTGTAGTGATTATAGTGTTCATTCACTTGTGTTCTACTGTTCATTCATTGGCTCACAGTGTTCAATCACTGGTTTTTTCGTTAATTTTACGCTACTTAATTATTTTTTATAAAGATTTTTGGTAAAAACAAAATTTTTTATCGTATTATGAAATTTGAACCCTTAAGAATCTATTTTCAAAAGTTTGGTAAGAATAATCGATTATTATAACGTGCTATGGAAGTGTTCATTCACTGGGTCACTTACCCTGCATATATTATTATAAGCGTAGCAATTTTTTTTACAGAATGAGTCACAAAAATTTGCAGATGGCCTTGCACAGCTGTAGGTTATATTTCAGATTTTTTTGCATACTTCAAGTTAGGCTAGCCGAGAGGCTGTAGGCGTTATGAATGCGAAACTTATAGGGTTCGAACCCCCGCGGTGAATAAAAACTTTCATAGTGTGCGATTATAAATATTGTAGTGATTGTGTAATAGTAAATAATTGTGTGCTTAAACATGTTAACAAATATTAGTGTATAATAGTAATAATATCATAATACAAAAAATTAATTTTTTGTGGCGAAAAATCGGTTATGATTTTATAGAACTGTTCTCTATAGTTTCGGTACTAGTTTAACGCAATGTTTAGCAAAGACGATTTTAACTTTTATTAAACTACCTAACGTATCATCTACTGTAGGAGTAGTTCTATAAAATTTAATGGATATTTTTTCCATGTACAAAATAACTTGAAACATTACGCAAATGTCAGTATGTCTTCTTCTTGCTCCATTTTGTTAATTTTTCGTCAAATAATTTTATTCTGTACAGGAAGGTAGAGTGTGGAGCGATAAATTAGAAACAAAAACTAAGCCTCTATTTTGACGCACCAAATGGAAGATTCGGACATTTATGCCCATAAGAGGCTAAAGTAGGGGCAAAAATCGCATGGCAATATCATATACTTAACAACCAAAGCCCCTACAAAATATTAGCGTAAAGATTCTCAAAGTAGGGGCTATATTTCGACTCGGGTATGAGTCATTTACCTCAAATTAGCATTCCCTCGTAAGTATCCCTTACAAACAATTTTTAGTTTTTTTCCATAATGTTAAAAAAAAATATTTAATCGTTACGAAGAGTAGAGCACTTTTAGTTTGCGTGTTTTTTTTCTTTCAGCTTCTGAATAAATTCAGCGATTGAATTTTATGAAGTTCTAGTTTTAAAATAATGTTTTTATTTAAGAAAATTAGTGTTTTAGCATATTTTTGACACGCAGGGATGCTTTTTGGGCTTTTAGGCTTCTAACCAGTGAAGTCTTGGCACCTCCAAGAGCGCCGATGATAAGGACGATTAGTTTAACATAAACTTTCGGGTACAATCGTCGCAGCTCCCGTATATATATACCTCTCTTTCTTTTCATTCTCCTTAGCTATGATGTTTTTATCGGCCGGTGCCGAAAATTCAATAATGAACGTGGTTCGCTTCTCGAAATCAAGGAGAACTTTGTCAGACCTCGAATGTGCAACAGAAGCAATTGCCGAGAATATAAAGTTCCATGATATGCAGTTCTTCTCATTCTCAATAATTGACTTTATTTTCCTAGGAGCCTTAAGCGGAGCGATATTAAGGTTAACGCCATAAGAGTGATAGAAATGGTAATAAAGCACTCTTAGTCCCGCATTGTGCCTTTGGATATAGATCGTTCCCGCGTGAATTAGATAACTAGATAGTATGTGTGCTAGATGCTCGGGGTGTGCATGGCACGCCCTGCAGCTATCATCGGGAATGTCTTGGCTGAAAATGTAACGACAGTATGTTAAGGTGGAAATGACACTGTCTTGACAGGCCAAAATGAAACCCTGCGTGCCCGACTTCAAGCTGGGTGATTTAATTCCGCTGCTTTGTACAGAAACGCTCCTTTGTCCACTTCTTCATGCTTCCTGAATATTTTGTGCATAACCTTTTGTGTTCCGAAATCAAAGGATCTGAGCTCGATCTTCGTCCATGGAACCACTCCAACTGTATAGAGTACTACTGGGACGACAAGCATGTTCTTTGCAGATACTTTATTCCTCGCCGACAGTTCTGAAGACCAAATCTGTCAGGTGAGACATTTGTATCTGCTTCGGAGAGTGTCCTTTGTAGATGTCACATCCGGAATTCGGCTCTGTGACACGCCCAGGTATGTATCAGTCTCTCCAGCGTAAAGGTGTCTTATAGCGCTTCTATCGACGAGCTCAAGGCCTTCTGAGATACTATTAAGTATTCCTCGCTTCAAACAAACCTTGGCGCATTTGTCCAACCCAAATTCCATTCCTATTTCCTTAGTTTATCATTCGACAATCCCTAGAGCTAGATGTAGTTGCTCTTTACTTTAGGGATTCAGATCGTCCATGTAATGTACATGAGTGACCTTGTACTTTCGATTTGCAGGTTGGCCGCAAAAATACCCCTGGGAATGTTGAAGAACTAAAGATAGTGGCAAGAATGTGATACAAAATAGGAATGGGTTCACGCTGTCACTCTGTAATTCAACTCTCTGAAGGGTGACCTAGTTAGTTGTCACACAATTTTTTTTAGATGAGATAGTAAATCTGTTTTTCTAATGCGGCATTAATCTCTCTATGCAGCTCAGGATTTACGGATTCCACCAGAAGGTCCTGATGCCATCTAGTCCCGGAGCGAAATAGTTCTTCATACATCTTAATACTTTTTTCACCTCCTCGTTAGTGATGGGTGGGCATACTCCCTCAGGTGTTATGAGGGGATCACAGTCTCTACACTTAGTTAATTGTTGCGTTTCAACGACGTCTGTCGAAGTTGTAGACATACGCCGTTGAAACTAGTTCGTTGCTAACCTCGGACAACGTCGACACTTAACTGAAACTTATAGTTCCAATCGAATTGATGGGGTCTTCCACCCCTATTACCCTCTTACGTCGATGTAATTCACGGGAACATCATATTAAAAATTTACATAAAATGGCCTCAAGCGAGCCATAAAATGCTTTCGATAGCTGTAGAGAATTAGAACAGAGGTTCCACATATTAAAATATCAGACCCTGAAAGACTCAAAATTAAATTATACTTCAGTTTAAAGAAGGTATTCCATTTATTATAATTAACCTAATCCCTCTTCAGTGCGTCACTCCTTACCTTGCTTGGTGTAAAACTACCTGGTGTCCTTCTGGCAAAAAGGTTGGACTCATTTACGAGTTAAGCTCATATTTAAACTCACATAAATCACGAAAATTGTATAAGTGGGCTAAAGTCCAGTCATAATACATATACATATTATAATCTTAGCTTTTCATTAAGTTATTTATTGGCCAGATTTTCAACCAATCAACAATTTTATCATATTCTTCTAACATATTGGCTGAACTCCAGCGAAGAGCTATTTAAATTTTAGGCTGCCAGGCTATTAGCTATTGCAAGGCCAATTATTAATTTACTTAAATGAAGTTTGAATGGCGAGTTCTCATACCGAAATCTTAAGATCTCGACTACCATTTTGCCTGAAGGGCGCCAGATCGTTTGTGAATATTTAAATAACCTAAAACGAACAAAAGGTACTAATCTGATTTTAACTGACTTTTACCCATTATTATTTAAATTCCCACTTGCTCAACACAGATAGGGGTAGGGTTAGGAGGAATTCAGCAAGAAAAATATAACACTCCCAGAACAGCAATCAATGTTCAATAACTGAGGTACGAACAGATAATAAAGGGTAAAAAGGGTAAAAAAATAATAATCATTTATTGAAGTGGCATTGGATGCCTCCACTACTTTTAAATAATCCCTTGAAAAGAAAAATTCAATTATGCGTAAAGCCTTATTATTCAAACATCATGAATCATTTCTATTGGATTTGGACGCATGCTAATTCTATCAACGACTTAAATAAAATTTATAAAGGGCGTAGCGAAGGCGGGTTTGATAACCCCCCCCCCCCCCCCCCCCCCCCCCCCCCGTGTTCGTGCCGAGTTGACATTTTTGGGATTTTCGAGCAATTCGACTATAAAGTTCGCTAGTCCCCAAAAGAATTTTCACTTACAAGTTCATTTTCTTGTAACATAACTGGAACTCTGAATGATTGATACATGTATGCAATTCTATAATGTGTATACGCAATAAACCTTGAGAGTCGGCAAATGACAAAATCATTTAAAAATTAATTTTTCGGGTATAATAATCGGAAAAAATCTTTCATACATTTTTTAAATTTATTTTTCATAATCGATTGATTTTTTCCAACAATTGCTTTTTCAAAACTTGCTACTTTTTGCTTATATATGTTCTGCCTGTCCAGGATAGCCCTATCCAGAATGGTTCGGTACGTATATACGTTACGTAATTTAAATAATTTAAGCAATTTTAAATTTATAGGAAGTGGGCCATTTTTACGTAGAATATGATAAACAAACAAAGTTTTGATAAAAGATACTGAAAAGAGGACTACGAATTCTGGCACCAACCAAAGACCTGCTATAATGAAATTAAAAATATCGAATGAAACGATAAAAATCAAGAAATAAAACCAACTTTTAAGAAATGAAAAGCATTTCTAAAATCGATCTAAACACTAATTTTTTAGTGCTAACTTATTGGTAGCAATGGTGTGTGCAAAAATATATTTGTAGCTTGAAC
Organism: Belonocnema kinseyi; assembly: GCF_010883055.1. Classification (NCBI taxonomy): domain Eukaryota; kingdom Metazoa; phylum Arthropoda; class Insecta; order Hymenoptera; family Cynipidae; genus Belonocnema; species Belonocnema kinseyi. The sequence continues at coordinate 65,899,263 of NC_046658.1, read as the reverse complement.
ATAATTTAATTAAGTTTTGATACAAAAGCGTTAAGGCAAAATTAACCTTTCGTGAAGTAAATAAATATGTCACATTCTATTATATTCAATTTATGTTTTGTTTATATTTTTCAAAACATTATTTTATTAAGAAAAATTGCATTATGAATTTCATATTCGACTGAAATATTTTTGTTTTTGCGTAAGATTTCAATAAATTCTTCTGCAACGGAATAAAAATATTATCTGATATAATCAGTAGAATATTTGTATGATATTAGACTAATTTAATTTGTGTCAAAAACAATGTGTACTCTTGATGCATGACTTAGACTTTATCTCCACGCGTCAAGCATGTATATTAGGGTGATCCACTATTTTTTCATTTTCATGAATATCGCCCCTAAATTGTTTGAATCCACTAAAAAATAAATGTGTTTATTTTCATATTTTGAGGTTCCGCAAGCCCTATGAAGCTTATCACGTATCTCCCATGAGGAAAAAAGACGTTTTCGTACATTTTCTTCAGAAAGGTTAATATTGGATGAATCGAGATAAAGCTCAATTTCTCTTCATAATTAGCCATACAATATGAATCAAGAATAATATATTAAATATCAACTCTATAAAACAGACTTTTTTATTATAGGAAATGCATGTTAAAATCAATACGAACCTCGAACTATCATTGAACTATCATTGAACCTCGAAATATCATTGAAAAAAAAACGGATTTATTTTTGTCTGGATTCGAACAAATTTGGGGGTGATATAAATGAAAATTCGAACAAAAATTTTCCAATGTATTTTTCGACTACCGTAATATACCTGAGTTTAGAGTTTACTGGCTCCCTGTCAGCTTCTTTCCCCTTAGTAAAATTGGTAACTATTTGAAAATTAATATTAAATCATCTTCTAAAATATATAACTATAACCATCCAATGAATAAAAAAATGTTCTCTTGCTATATGATTACAGCCTAATTTGTCGAAGGATTTTGTTATTAATATAAACTTAATATTATATACGACCTTTTCTGGATACATGTCAGCAGTGACGGCCGCATTTCTGTAATGCAATCAAGTGATCTGATGAGAGTAGTATATGCCTACAGTTTGATATTTTAGGCACTTGGACAGCCTCGTTCTTTGCTTCACCACCATATTTATTATTATTTTATGTGTTTTTATTAAACTTTTACTCGGGTAAACCCGGTGATACATCATAGCCACGGACTAAATCAAGTGACTGATGAGATTAGAATGTTTTAACTTAATTCAAATAATTTAGTACGATGGTTTTAACCTCCTGCGATGATGTTGTAGGTATACAATTACGAGCGGCCACGAGCTTTGGAGGTGACAACAGTCACCTCTGGATGCTTCCTCAGAGCTACCATCTGCCACTCCACGGGTTTTTAGTCGCTCGCTTCCTGATAATCAAGAAAGTTTCTTACAATGCGACAGGTGTTTAATAAAACCGCCTTCTGAGCTGCTGCCAATACCCTACTGACTTCTAAATGTTCAAGATGTTCAGTGCATCTTGCGTGCACATTACCTGTAGCCAAAATCACAATGGGATGAATGGATGCGTGATTCACATTCCTCCATATGGTATTTACTTCATGCCTTAACTCGCTATACTTGTGGATCTTGGTTGTATAGGTTGACTGCAAATTTCGGTTAAGCGGACAAGCAATGTCGATGATATAGACACTTCCACCTTTTTTTCCCCCGCATCACGATGTCAGGTCGATTGGCCTGGATGTAATGATCCTTTTGGATAGTAACATCCCAATGTAAGATGTAATCTTCGCTTTCTAAAACGGGCATTGGAATGTATCTATAGAAGGGCACCCATTCTTTTAAGAGTCCTAGGTTTAGGGTAAGTTGTTGATGTATAATGCCCGCTACATCATTATGTCTGTGCGTATATTCTCCCTGAGCCATTACGCGACAGCCATCAATAATGTGCTCGATGGATTCGTTGGTATCTTCACATAATCGGCACCGGTCAACCACGTCTTGATGTAACACGTGTTTGCGATAATTCCTGGTGCTGACAACCTTGTCCTGTATTGCAATGACGAATCCTTCCGTCTCTGGATACAGAACACCATTTCTTAGCCAAATATTAGATGCCTCACTATCAACTTCACTTTGATATAACGTGTTGGGGTGCTCGCCATAGATGGCTTTCTGTCTCCACTGTATTTCTAATTCCTCTATGGCTGCCCTGATATTCAAGGCCCAATTGAGGACAAATTTAAGGGAGTGTATTCAAGATCCGCTTGGCAGATGGTTCTGTGAAGCACAACATTTCGTTTGCCGTTAAAATATTCTCGTAACTGTATAACTTATGATTCCCACAGTTTTTTGACATCTACAACGTCCCTACCCCCTAAATGTCGTGGTAGAACTACTCTTTCAATCGCTGAATTTCTGTGGTGCATTCTGTGCTTCGTCATTTCCACGCGAACAATTCTGTTTAACTTTTCAAGGTCGGTGTTAGACCATCTTATGAGCCCGAAGGAGTACGTGAGGACAGGGATGACGCATGTGTTGATCGCCCTGATTTTGTTTGCCGAGTTGCGAAAACTCTTCATAATTAATCTGAGTCTCGTAGTAAAGGCAGTCATTAGGCTTGTCTTAACTATCGTATGTTGTCACTTGATTGTTGGTCACTTGATGACCATCCTCATTATCATGAATTCTGAACCCATGAGACATGCTGTTTAGTGTTTTGCTCAATAGATTCAATGCTAAACAGAACCATAGTGCGCTGAAGAAGTCTCCTTGAAATATATCCGTCGTAAAGCGTACTGATCTAGTTATCCTTGGTTGTCCATGATCAAAATACTTGATTCTTGTACCCCAGATCCTCATCGCATGGCTTAGAAAGTCAATAATGCGTGGACAGATTTTGTAAAGTTTTAAGACTTCAAGCAAATAGTCATGCGGAACGGAAGGAAACGCTTGCTTGTAGTCAATGCATGCCATGCGTAAGTTCCTTTGATGCTTACGAGCTTGAGTCATGGCAATAGCGTCTATAGTGACTAGATCTTTACAGCCTCGTGAGTTTTTACAACATCCTTTTTGTTCTTCTGTAAGAATGTCATTTTTGTCACAATGCGAATATACCTTATCTGCAATACTTTTCTTGTACCGACGCAGTCTGGTAGTAAGAACATCAATTCTCTATCGTTGAGAGTCTAAAATCTCATCTAATATTGCTGGTGTTACTGTCTCGATGTGCCGAGGGTGGATGATTTTAGTAACATGGTTCATCAGCTTTCTGGTTCTCTTTCCTTTTTTATATTGAGTTAATCGACCCAATTTGCACCTTACTTTGCTGACATCCATATCCAACCTGATCTTCCATGGTGGATCTCGATCCCTTGCTGGGACAAAAACTGCATTTGCAGACCTAGTTTTTCGGCCCAACGTTCTAACGGTTGCTACAGCTACACAGTATACAAGAGTTTGCACCTCTAACGCATTTTGTACAACGTTTAAATACATAGGTAAAACCTTACTGTCGAGATGTGCTATTAGTTTACGCAGATGATTTGTGATGTTCATTTTGGGCAGAGAATGCCTCAGTGTTTGTTCTGCATATCTGAACTCTAGTAAAGCATGACCAAAATTCCTTTCCAGGTGCTGTAGTTCTTCTGAGATTTCACTATCTACACCATCGTTAGTAATATCCGGTTGTGGTTCTAATGGATCCGTTGCATGATGTTCATTATCCCTAGCACCTATGCCTTCAGCATCAATCAAGTCTTCGTCATCCACATCTTCCAAGGCGAGCTCATCAATAGGAAGCTGTCGCTCCACTTCCATTTTTATAGCAGCTATTTCAACAGCTGAAAGCAGTCTGAATAAAGATATTGAGCGTTTTTGATCTGCCAGATTCTGCTCATTTATTTTTGTGGCTAGCTCTGGGTATTTAAGTAAGAAGAGTCTATGATGTTCTCTCCTCACACTTTCCCCACATTTCTCTGCCAAAAAATAAAGTCGCATAAAATCTCTGTTCATATGGTATGTCCATTTTCTTCGCTTTTTTGATGGCTGAACCTCTGCTTCTGCCTCTGGTTGCATAAGGTCATCCACCTCTGGAGGATATGGTGGTGTTGGACCATCAATAGGTTAAGGAAGAACATCAATTGCTCCTGCTTGACCGTTTGTCGCGGCTTTCTCTAAATGATGTTCATTACCGTCGTTTTTCCACGCCAAATCAACCTGTTGTTTAATTTCCATTGCTCGGTCATCTGTAACATGTAGATTAGTCCTTATGTCTTTCACCTTAGCGATAAGATCTCTTAGTGCAACCTTTTGTATATTAGGATACTTTGCAGCAAATTTTGTTCTTAAATTGTATCCTTTTTCCTTGTTTGTTTCAAACTTCGCACTTTCATAATAGAGACGCACCAATTCCTCTTTCATTGTGGTATCCCAATTGATGCTCTCCCACGGTATTTCTGTCGAGGTCGTTGGCTGCAAATAGCTAGTACTAGCCAAAGCATCCTCAGTAGGCACAGTTGACGTTCCACTGCTTACCGTTTGTCGCAGATGTTCTTGCTGGTCAGCTGTTTGATTAGTGAGATCTGCCTGACCATCCCGCAGCTCACCATCGCCACCGTCCCGCATGTATAATATATTCTCCATTTTTCATTGATGGGTTTTGGTGTTCTACTTAGTCCCTCTCCTCTTCGTTATCAGCCTCTTTGGCATGGTAAACCCTGTAAGTAGCTATGCTACCTCCAACATTGCCGTCAAAGTCATGAGAGAAGAGCTCAAGCCCTACCACGACATCAACGCGGAACACATTCGGTAGGGTTTATTAAAAAACATTTCAGTGTTGAAATGTTGTCACAGGCTTATACTGCCCAACATGTCGAAGGCATTTTTGGTTAGAGTTGGATTTTATATTTGATCATTTTTGCACGGGGCTGTCCCGGTATATATCATCAGTCACGGACGGATTTTTATAATGCAATCAAGTGATCTGATGAGAGCAGTCTGCCCAAACATATTGGACAAAGCCTGGTTGTTACCCCATCATTGACGGACTGGGTTGCAGTCAAGTACACGATGGGGGGACCTACAGCTTAAGGTGGGTTCCGAACCACCAGAACCTCGGTAAAGGTACATTGAAAAATTTCTAGAGGTACCGGCTCAGGGATCGAACCCCGGACCTCTGAGGTGAAGTCCGAGTGTCTAAACAACTGATAATAATATTATTATAAGCATAGTATAAAGTTTAGAGTATATTGTACATATTATATAGATAGTGTGCAGTTTGACATAGCCTACATAGTTTGACATAGTTCTACAAAAAGTCAGTGCCAAAGTGATACGAATCTTTATTGTCCTGGCCACTTGAAGAAGAAGAAGAAGAAGAAGCAGAAGCAGAAGAAGGATCGTGTGAAATGTGTGGATCAGATTTTAGATTTTATCAAAAATGTTATTAGTGCCCGCGTTGCCGAAATTGGTTCACCCGGGGTGTTGCCGCATGGGCTGTGCCCTCTTCGGTTGTCCCCATTCGTCGATGAGTAAATGCCCCTGATTTGACATATAATGTGGATGCAGCCCAAGGTTATGTGACTGCTCCTAATTGGACATTGGTTGTTGAGGTGACTGGTGGTTGAGTGACTGTCCCTGATGAAAAATATGCTGTAGACTATGATTTCTTCGACGTCCACCTGCGTGCTGCATGATCCGCGTATAGTATTCGCCGGTCACGCGTGCAAAAATGTCAGGAGCATTTTGATGGGCAAGGCTTCCAGGATAAACAAGAACGGCATACAGTGTATCACCTATGACTAAGGCAGAACCGTGATCCTCATGATTTAGGTGATTTGTCCCATGCATTTGAACAGCGCAGACATTACTTTTTAAAATCCGACGATTATAGCTCTTGTAGAAACGGATACATTCCTGCCTGGAAACTACTATCACATGTGTAATTGTTCGTAAATTACCACGTGACTCCCAAGCAAGAATCGAAGGGTTTGCATGTCGCGGTAGATCTTTCTCATCAGTAAGTACTACTTTTCGATTCAGTGATGGATTCATTAAAGGTATATATGGTTCAACCCACACCAAGGTAATTTGTTGATTGATCAATCTTGAAGATGGATCAGATGCATCGTGAAATTTAATCGGACATAAAGGCTGTACCCCAGATACCATTGTGTACGTGCGCGGTCCTGCCGTACTTGGCAATTGAATAAAACATACTGTAGGAACTAAGATATATTGAGGCGAGACTATAACACCTGCACACAATTTTGCCATATTAAATAAAATCTTTACAATGTAGATAAAATCTTGATTACGATCGTTTTGTTGTCCGGAGAACGTGGGTTGCATCATACGTTTCTTGCGGAAGTGAAGAATTGATGAGTTCTCTGCAAGATATTATATGCAAGATATATTAATTATTTATTAGTATCTTCAAATATTTATTACTAAAGGTTTTTTCTAGATACATTTATTAAGCTATAGTGAAAAAAGTAATTTTGTACTATGCTGACTAGTCTGATCGACTATGAGCTATCGGTTGAATTAGAGTGAATTTTTCTTAGACGATTGACGCTGACTAAACTGGACCAACTCTGGCCAGAATCGATTATAATTTTTCCGAACTTAGTAATGAAAGTTGAACCGATAGTCGGCACCTACAGTCGGTCCATTGTTTACAAGTCAGTAGACTGTCGACTTTTCGCAAAATGGGCCAGAATGTGGGCTGATGAAAAATGTGTGCATGAGAGTATGAGCCATTCAAGTACACTGGAAATCCCATTTAATTCATTCTTGGAATTGCAGTCCACGGCATTTTGTTGATGCGGGGCACGCAGTACCGACAGAGAAGCGTTATTATTGTATTCGATTTAAGTAAAGTCTATTTGAATAGGATTTCCAGTGAATTTAGTATTTCAGCACATGCCTTGCTAGCTTTAGTGTGATGCCCATGTTAAAGCTAGATGCACAGCTTTAACATTGGCGCCAAGGTGCAGCTGACAAACCTGTCTTCCCTCCTAGGCCTGTCATGTAATTCTAGAACGGCCCCATACAAGGCAAGTGATTCCTTTCTTCACGATGGTTTAAAAGTTGCCCTTTTCATGCTTCACTGAAAAAACTGTTGCTTCTCGTAACAACTTCTCATGTTTAGTAATCCTATTTTCAGTTTACAATTAAATTAGTAGTTCCGGGTACTTAAGGTAGTAATCCTAACTATTAAAATAGCGATAATTTCAACTCATGCAAGGAAAAATGTATCATTTATCAAAAATCAATTTTCCCTCAAGACTATAAAAAAAGCTGCCGGAGCTTTAAGAGTAAAATTACAACGGACTGTAAAATCACGTAAAATGGTAAAATCAGATTGCGGTCGGTAAAGTCACATTCTCGAATGATGAGGAATTACTGTGGGACGTACTAATGTATGGTTACACTTTTTCTACCCATTTTCAAAAATCTGTGATATCATTTTAATTTAACTTAATAAATGCTTTGAAAGCTTTTCCGATTTTTGTGATTGCCAAAACGTGATTGCCAAAACGCTTATTATTTCCCGTAATTAGACTTTCGAGAAAAAACTGTCCAAACAGATTATTATCTTGCTAGACCCGTCTGTCATAATTTATTTCGTTATGAAGTTTTGATTTTGTCTACGAAGGCACCGTTTCAGCACTATTGCAATTTCGTTCAGTAAAAGATTACTTTTCTTTGCTCCGCTATAATTTTTTTGTGAATGTACATTCGCTTACCCTGATTATCTTCTAAAAAGGTCCCGATAATTCCATGCGACAAAATGCGAATATGAATGAAAAGACTTAAATATATTTTTTCCGACATGATGATGAAATTCTATTTTTTTCGACTGCTACACTGAAGAGAAGAGTAATTTGGAAAACGAACTTATTTTTACTAAACTGTGCCGTCTTCACTGACATAAAGTGTGTACGTAGAAGTTATTGCTTAAAAATGAACTAAAAATTAGAAATATTTACACACATTATCTGTTTAACCTTACCGCAAGTATATTGCTCCCTGATTCTGATATATAACTATTTTATCAGTCTACCATCCAGATAATGATACAGTTAATTTTTGCTAATTTAGATTTATATAATAGCATAATGTTATTTCCGTGCTCCTAATGAAAATGTTACATCTACGTTTTTATTAACTTCACAGGAGAACCGAATGAAATTGGACATTTTCGTTCATCATGTTAATAAGAAACCGTTTTAAATATACAGAGTGAATATTTTATCTTGAGACATTTTAATATATTAAGAAATACGCATCTAACGAAAAAAGTGTCCTGAATAAAAACTTTTTATTTTTGAGGGGGAAAAGACGCCCCATAAAAATGTACCCCACCCCCCTGGGTGCGGAAGGCGGGTAACTTACAAATTTCAAATGAAAACCTATATTTTTGATTGCGGATTTAGATTCTCCATTACAAATACGTAAGTTTTTTTCAATTATGATTCCCGCAAGATACCGCTGCACTGGCAAAAAATAACATAGTTGAATGTTCAAGCAATGCACTTCCCAACGAAAGATAAAGAAGACAAATGGTCGGTGTACTTTTCATCAAACTTTCAGCTATAGTGCAGGATAGGGTCTACACATTTTTTAGGTCGTTGTCTTCCTAAAGTATCCATTCTCTGTTTCTTTGCCTAAACCATTTCTCTTTAGACTTTATCAAAGCTGCCTGATAGATTTTAAGTGTCCTTTCGGCGTTTAGGTTGCCAGTGACCACATGGATTGCACCCAAGGCCCATCTTGCAGAAGCAACCCCGCACATGGACCTTGACCGAATGCATAACGCTGAGTTGGACGAATGAAAGATCGTGTACGGACCACGCACGGGGTGTACGAACTCATGCCTAGAACGACCAGTCGCGTTGGATATTTTCATTCACCCATGAAAGGTCACTTTTCAATCTGCTCATGTTTCAAGAACGGTTTTAGTATCTTGCCTCCTTGACAAAATTTTTTGGGCTTGCCGCACATTATAGGTAGGGTGCTTCTCAAAAAGCTTGAAAATGATCTTATCCTCCTTTTTCGTGGTCACACGCGTATTACCCCTGTCTGGCAATTCTTTAACGTTTCCTACCTTCTTATATCGCTAAACCCACTTCCTTCCCAAGTCCTTTAACAATCTCATATAGTGCGCAACCGCTGTGAAAGCCATTTTTAATTCTTTTGGATGCGTGTACAGAAACACGGCTTCAAACCGACTCGTGTAGGCTACACTGAAATGCATAGTACGCCTTTCCCTGCTCTCAAAACAAATCATATTAGACCAAAACTTACAACGCATTTTAGATTAACTTTTCCTGAGTCCCATACCATGAATAATATCGTAGATTCTTTTATTTTGGTGGTTTGGTTGTGCTCCTGACGTTCGTTTGCATTTGATTAGGTGTCTTTGTATTCTTTCCTTACTTCAACTCATTACTTTTACTATGGAGGTTTTATCTGTACAAGAAAAAATAGAAATGATTCTCATTTGTGGAAAAAGCGGTAGGAATATTGAGCATTCTGTTACTCTGTATGCTCAACGTTTTCCGAAAAGTGAATGATCACGCGCTTCTTTCTACCGGGTGGTCAACAAACTTATCACTGACGGAAGTGTATGAGCGAAAAAAAGGAATGTCTCAAAGCAGTGTTTCAGGGTATTAAAACGTAATAAATATCATCCCTTTTATATTGCACTACATTACGAACTTCATGGGAATTATTTTGAAAACCGAGTGACATTTTATGAGTGTGCGCTTGAGCACATCCAAAGGAACCCGAATTTCTTTTTTCGAATATTGTTCGCAGGAATCGTCTTTCACGGACCACGGTACAGTTAATGAACATAAAATGCATTTTGGAATCTGGAAAACCCACAATGGTTGCATGAAGTTGAGCGTCAGCGTCCTTGGTCCGCGAACGTTTGGTGTGGAGTAATTGGTGAAAAACTTATCAGTCCGTATTTTGTATGGTACTTTAAACGGTTATAAATGCAGCAACTTTTTTGAAAATGACCTTCTAATATTGCTTGAAGACCTAAAGATGGAAATGCGATAGAAGATGTGGTTTCAACATGACGGTTGCCCAGCGCATTATACGGCAATTGCGCGTGAAGTACTAAATCGCGAATTCAACGGTCACTAGATTAGCAGAGGAGGTCCGGTAAATTGGTCTGCCAGATCGCCAGATCTTACGTTGCCTGATTTCGTTTAGGGGTTTTATTTAAAGTACCTAGTTTATCAAGAATTGCCAACAACTCTGGAGAATATGAAATAGCGAATCAGGATTTCTTGCATCTAAGTAACACCAGGCACACTTCGCAGTTTTGTACAACCTTTCGAATAGAATTGAGTCTTCAATTTATTCATTTTTATCTCTCTTAACAAGATCCTTCTACATTTTCATAAGTCTTCCGAAAAAATATATTATTTCTGACAGCAGAAATCTCCTGATGATGCCAAGCAGCTAATTAGCGTTTTTGGCTTCATAGAGTGATGAACGAAACTGTCACATCATGGGAAGAACTGTCTGATGTTGCCAGGTAGCTAATTAGCCTTTTTTGGCTTTGGGGAGCGATTCCCAAAACTTCCACCCTATTGAAAACTCTACTGATATTAGTAGAAAGCTAGTTAGCGTTTTTTGGTTTTGAGGAATGATGACCGAAAATACCTAATGCCAAAGTAGTTTATTCATTCTATATTTTGAGAATTCACGGGTAAGGTGGCATTAACTAGCGTTCTTTCTATAAGAAGACTTGTCCAGGGCCATTTTTATTCAGACGCTGTTTATCGGAAGACATTGAATTTAACGTTTGAAGAAGGATGCCCAGGGAATCCTTGAGCGAGTCGAATACATGACCCGCGATAACTACTTTCTGTGAGAGGTGATGGCTTGGGGTTTACCTGCCATGGAGAGTCTTGTCCTGAGGAGGACAGCCTGATATCACTAATATTTAATATTTTAAATAAAACTTCATTAATCATTACGGTTTAATAAGAGACGTAAGCCTTTATCCAATATAAAGCTAAAATACAAAAATGCAAATAACTTTTGTTAATTGAACAATTTCAACAGAAACCATTTTTTGTAAATCTATTTTAGATTTTTCCGTAAGATTTTGCAGCAATTGAAATTGATTTTAAAGTGTCCTCCTGATATGTCTATTTACTGATCGAATACGTCAGAGCTGTGCTTTCTGCTCATATATAAATTAAAGTCCCATTTCCAATGAACGCTCCTTGTTATTGGCAATGTGCCAGCAAGCAGTGTAATTGCTCAAATGTTTAGTGTTGTTAACACAAGCAAGAAAAGTCTGCGAGTTTGTTCATACGGAAAAAGTGTTATACTTGGATATTTATAGAAATTCCAAAAGAATTTTTGAATTCTAATCTTCATTTGCATGTGCTTCAGGTCAGGCGCATGGGCCCGGCGGTAACGAGATCAATATATTTTGTATGTATAAATATGGGTCTTACTTTTATGTTAGCTAAAAGAGTCCCTAGGTTAAGATCATCACAAGCCTTACACTAACTTCTTTTTGTTCCACCTTTCAATAATTTAAAGATTTTACTTACACTACGTGTTGCTCAGCAACCAATGTACACAATAAAAATAAAACCTTTAAATCCGCACGCTTTACTGAATAAAGTGTGCCTTCTTTTGTATGCAAAGTAAGATCTATAATGCAGCAATGCGGGAAGTTATGGCAGACAGTACGTAGGGCAAGATGAATTTTCGTATTGAGTATACTGAATTTAAAAAAAGTAAATGCACGCAAATTAACAATGTTCTGTATTTTTAAATTATTGGTAGGTCCGACCGGATCCATTGCAAACCAGACAGGGTTCTACACTTCAAATCCCAGAATGCTTCGTGGACGAAATATGTTATTTTTCAGAGGAAATTTTTAGTACTTGACATTTGTTCTTTGTTTTAAAAAAATACGAACAAATTTTGAGAGAAGAGTTTTCACGAGCAAAAAAGTTATAAGAAAAACGTATTTTGTTCTTTTGTGATGTCTTTCATCGTTTATAAGAAGAATTTGAAAATTGCATTTTTAGGGGAAAAAATTCTCCTGGCCTCAAAAATAGTATAGCCAGCATAATTATGATAAAATGTCTACTATTAGCAGATACTTTTCCAAAAGATTTGGAAGAATGGAAACTTCCAGGTTTTCCAGTAAATATTTTTTTTTATGTTTAGAGGCTGAAAATGGATTAAGTCTACATGACTATTTTTGCTTCCTTTTCGTATATAACTTACAAACGTATGAAATTTTCTTATATAACTCAAATACGATATTATATATATACTTTTTGTGATAACGAATATTTGAATAAATAATGTGCTTACGATATAAAGTATGAATACTTGTAATTCTCGAACTCACCTTACAACCCTAAACAAAATTAATTTGTAACGAAAATAATGTGCAGTACGTTTGCCCGAATTTGGAAAAAAATGTTTAAACTTTTTTTTTTTTGCATAATTTTTAGGGTTTCTTCAGTTTCAATGGTCTTTTTTTGCATTATAGATGATAGTTTGTCATAAAAATAAAACCTTGTCTTTTCTGATAGTTGTCAAAAAAGCTATCAATAAAAACTTTCAATAGCTCAGTTTCAATCATGCCACTTAAAGTAATGTATTATTTTTTGAAAATCATGAAAAATGTAAATATTTCCCAACTTGGCTGGAATTCGGCCTCTTTTTCGAAATAGATAAGTGGGCCGTTCACAAAATACGTCATATATTTTTCAGGAACGTTTGACCCCCCCCCCCCTTGCGTGATATTTTTTCTATTGGTATTAACATGGAGTATGATATTTCAGCAGACCCCCCCCCCTCCTAAACGAATCACGTATTTTATGAATGGCCCCTAAGAATTTTTCTACAAAATGAGATTTTGTCTGCTGCCTTCCCTGTTTGAAAAAAACTACCTAAAATAATTAAAAAATATCACTATAAATTATTCCACTGGAAGTAATACATTATTTTCTGAAATCGAGACATTTTAGTATTCAGCAACAATAATTCTAATCAGGCGTCAAAATAAAGCCTTGATTCTTTGATTCCTTGAAGGAAAAACTACCCTCATGCTTTTTGAAAAATAAGATAAACGATTAAGACACTAATAAAAATGATTAATCGTCCTATAAAGATTGAATCGGTTTTTATTTTGCACGCATGTATCGGGAATTCAAAAAATTTAGAACCGTTTAGACAGTTCAGAAAAATATAAATGACGTTGAGAAAGGTTAGTCATATTTATTGTAAAGATTTCAAGAGAATTAGGAAATTTTTTTAACAATTCAAACGAGTACAAGTGAATTCAAGATATTCAAACAAAGATTAAATAATTCATCCTGTTTTGTTAAGATTTCAAGAGAATTAATTAAATTCCAAGAATCTGAAGAAGTTTGAACTAACTCAACATTTATTCTAATGATTTCAATAGAATTGTAAAACATTGAAAGAGTTCACTCTTCTCATGAGAATTCAGAAACTATATAACAGTTTAAAAAGTTCACAGTAATTCAAAAGAATTAAGAGAAATCAAAACATATAAGAAAATTCGTTGGAATTGCAACGATTTCAAAATAGTCAAAGGAAGTGTAAACGATTCAACGTATATTCTAAAGAAAAAGATATTTTCTAAGATTTATATCTGCTGCTTTTCAGGTTAATTAAAACATTAACGTCTTTACGAGTTCAGAGTTTTCTGATTCCCTGTAGGCACTTTCCTCTATTAATTTTAAAATTAAGCAACCCACATTTTTATGTTTTATTATTTAGCCTACCATAAATTAACTCATTTTGACTCATTATTGACCTACAATATAATTTTTATTTTAACTTAATCATCATAATTAAAACAATAAGTCAATATTTGATCATTTTCTATAGTATATTAGTTCCCTAAAACTTTGCAGTTTCAGGGAAACAAATATAAACAAAAAAAAAACAAATAGACTGACACTCGAGACGAGAAGCTCGTAATTAAAGTAAAAACTACCGCAGTAAAAACACAATTTGAGGCAGTTATAACGCCGTTCTAATGAAGATAATTTATAATTTTCATGATAATATCTAAAAAAAAATGACTCAAATAAGCTTATTATATCATTAACAGTACTTCTCATTTATGCGGTCATTTACGGGTAATGATATTTCATCTATCAAAAATACTTTTGCCAAAAATTGAAATGATTAAGTAATAGCATAAATGAATCGATTTCTGCATGTAATTGAAAATTTATAATTCAATCTTTAAGAATGTAAAATGTTATTATTTTAAACATTGATTCATTCTAATTGGGATAATTTTGATAGGAAATGAAGTTGAAAATTAATAAAAATTTTTAAAAAGCCTGGGAAATGAAACTATCGCTTTTTTAAATTAATACAAATTCGAAAATGTCCAACAAGTTAAAAATATGCCTATACCTCTACCTAATAAGTCTTATTATTTATAAATTGAGCGACACCAAATTTAAAGCATCCGAAATTGGGAATATTTAGATTTTACGAATTCTTATATTAAAATTCTTATCATTTATGTTAATTTGTAATTTTTGTAATTAGAGAAATTTTTACTGCCTCAATTTCTTTACATATATTTCCATGTAACGGGAATAAGATCTCTAGTTTTAATCATTTAATTAGATTTTAATATTTTAAAACGGCCATTCTTCAAAATTTCGAATTTCTTAATAATGCTTTTAAATAGAATTGTTCAAAACTGTAGATTTTTAAAATTCACCTAATGCTTTTAAGATTGACAATTCTGATTAATAAAAGTAAATCTACAAGCGTATACAATTTGTTCTGCACAATTTGTTTTTTTTTTTTAATATTAAATAAATGCTTCTTTGATAACTAAGCTTTAATCAACGCAGGTTTTCAAAAAAAAAAAATCCGAAAAATATTAGTAAATCTAAAATATTGAAAGCACTCGTATCTAAAAAAATGTGGTTTAACGATACGTCTCAAAAATCTTCCAATCATTGCTGTTGAAAATCTATGAGTCGCTTTTCATTACTTAAAGTTATTTTAGATCTGGAATTTGAAATTTTAAAGTGAAATCTACAATTAATATATTTTAATAAAAGTAAAACACAAAAACTTAATGCAAATAGAGAAACATTTGTGTTTCTTAATACTCTTGCGCAGTTAAATTTAAACTTTCGAATGGAGGGTCCGCGTTCGAAACCTGTTAACTCATACTTTTTTCGAACATCCTGCAAACAAAGTGCAAAATTCCTTTTAGTTCTTTTAATAGATTTTCGATAATCGCGTCTTCGTATCTACAGCATAGGTCCGCAGCCTAAATTTTTCATTGCCGTGTAATATTTTTGAACTGTCAGTTAACATGTTTAAACCGCAGACCCTTCGAATTATCTTATAAATTGTAGAAAATATTATTTCACGTTAGTACTTTATTCCATAAATTAGAATTTAAACAAAATTAATGTAAAATCATAAAGTTTCGAAGAATACTTCAAATTCATCACCGGAAATTAGCATTGTTGACTAAAAATCATTATCAAGATTTCAAATTTCAACAATTTGAGGTTATAATACGTCATACACCGAGAATTGACATTTTCGATGAAAAATTATTAGATATCAAAGATTAAACATTTTTCAACGTTTAACATCAAAATTTGGTATTTTCAAACGAAAAACACTATATTTTGAAAGCGAGTTGAAATTTTTGAACAATTAAGGTTTATATTTATGTTTTTTACCGGAAATCGGTTCTTTAAACAAAATGATTAGATATCAAAGAAAATGTATGATTTTTCAACAATTTTAGGTTATGATTTTTGTTTAAAATTATTTAATTCAAAAGCTTCAAGAATTTCTACATTTTTATTTCCAAACGTTCATCTTATTCTACCGGAAATCGGTATAAAAAAATAGGAATTTTAGTTTAACTTAGAAATTAATAAAAAGAAACCTAACATAACCATCGTTATGTTTTTTTCGTTTTTCACGCTCAAAGACTTTACCCAAACATAATTTTGACATTGTAACTCCGCAGCTTCATTAATTTTCTATGATTTCTTACACTAAGCTTCTGTTTGAGTCAAAAACATCATAAACAATGAAATAAATGTTTGTCTGTCAGACAAAATGCTAACATTATTTTGAAAATAAAGAATCATTATAATAAAAAATTTGAACCACCGGATAATCTCAGATGTTGAGTAGGAGGAAAACTTTCATTAAATAATGAATGAATGAAATAAGAATCTGTTTTATTCGAATATAGAGACCCCGTTGGAAGAGCAGCTATCGCTGCATCGCTAGTGCTCGTTACCGCGCTAATCGAAGAATGAACCGGCGCATGGTGTGGTGCAAGAGTACTTACGTAGTACTTGCAGTTTGCAGTGTTTAACAGTAAGCAGGTGAACAAAAGACTAAGAAGAAGAAGGTATTACCAGGATTGTACTTCCCATATAAGACACTGTTACAGTTAGATGAAGCTCCAGTCGTCTGCCTGTTGCAAGAGACGTAACTTCACGCGCGAAAAAATGAGCTTCACTGATTTAAATAGATCGACGGAATCACGTGATTGAATCAAGTAAATGAAAAAATCCCATTGTGCCTTGTGAATCTGATAATCAATCTAGTTATGTGAAACTCTCAGAGATTTCTTTTCATCCCCTAAAAATATAATAATAATAAAATTAATTTACAGTTTATTCTGATTTTGTATGATGGTATTATTTCCTACAATTTGCAAAACTTTTACACATTTTTTCTATTAGATTCATATTTTTGAAAAGTTTTATAAAGGAATTTTTGAATGGAAACTGGGATAGAGTGTAGTTAAATATTTTTAGTATTAATATCGGAAGGAAATATTTTTTTAAAATCAATTTTGAATTTGGTTCAAGTTGAGAGAAAAATCCAAATGTGCTCCACCGAGAGGACTGATTACGATTTTCGCGAACGATGAGGTCGATGAAATGCGGGAGATATCGCAGGAGGATAATTGCAGAAATTTTTGTGTTTCTGATTTACATCGAGATTATAGATGGCCAAGGTTTTATGTTTAACAACCAGCTGGCAGTTATCGCAAATGGTGAATATATTTACGATGAAAGATATTAGTTTAAATCTTTAGGTTTTATTGTAGAAAAACTCTGTTTATTCCAATAATCGCATCAACTTTTTTCATATTTTTCTTTCTTAAATTAATCATTTTGGCTCATTAAATTAAATTTTTATATTTTTCGAGACAACCTGCCAAACTTTAAAATGATATTTTATTTTTTTACAGACTTGAAAATATTAAAAAATACATGTTAATCCTTTACTACGTTCTGAACTGTCTTAAAATCTGTTAAAATCATCTGCAATTTTTTGTCAAATTTTACCATTTTTCCTAATTTCAGAGGGTTTAAAGCATTCAAAGGAATTTGAATTTAAGATTTTAATTATTCTGCTGCATATTCCTTATAACTGTATTCAATCTCGTAAATCTGTCCAAATCCAAATTTAACTAATTTCAGAGGATCCACAAAAATGTTTCCAATTATATAATCCTATATACATATCCCTCCTGAAATCTTATAAAATTCCTTTCAGTATTTTCAAATGTTTTAGAAGTATTTGTAGTCCTCTATAACATAGGATCACAAAAAACGATGAACTGTAATTAGGCCAAAAGTGGGTCTTTACTGTTCATTTTTATCGATGAATCAGAATACGAAAGCGATATCTTTCAATCATGCCAGGTTTTTCGGAAAACAGAGGTTTTTGGAAATTTTTTGGAAACAACGTAGGGAGCGAACCTGAAGTTGTAATTACGTCTGATAGACCTCAACCCTTATCTATGTGACAAAAAACACCTTTATCGGTGTAATGGGATACCCGAACCACCCTTCTTTCAATTTTTCAATCAGCAAAAAGAGAGAACAAAAATTAAAACTAAACTAAACATTTTTATAAATTTGAAGTAATCACCCAAGTTACCTTCAGAAAACCACAAGTTATATTCTCAATCCCATTATCATATTTAACAACACGAAAAAACCATCCCTAACACCTACTTGGTGAAATCCCGAGTGTCTGCGCGCAACATACTCAAGAACATTTTAAATGTGAAATAATGGCACAAGTCACCTTCAAAATACTTCAAGGTATATTTCACCGAACACTTTTACCCGAGCAAATCCCAAGTCCACCAGACAAACCCTCCAAAATTTTATAAATTTGACATAATCATCCCAGTTATCTTCAGAAAACGACAAGTTATTCTCGTAATCCCATGATAATATTTAACAACTCCATAAAACCACCCCTAACACCTACGTGATCAAATCCCGAGTGTCTCCACGCAAAACACCCAACAAAAATTTTTTATGTGAAAGAATGAAAAGTCGCCTTAAAAGACTCTAAGTTATATTTCCGTTCCCATAGTAAATCTCAGAAGAAAACCCAACGTCACTCAAAGTTGATTTTTTTATAGTGACCACCCGGGTACCCCATCACACTGATGAAGGTGCCAAACAAATTCTAACCTCCCAACGCTCCCCAATTATTAATAAATACCTTGATAACAGCGCAATCACTTTTACCCGAGTTATGCAAAATTCGCGCTCGATCTTTGTGCTACCCCCAGTGATAACTGTAATTTAATAATTATGAATTCTCTTTTGTTAAAGCTCCTTCGGGTGTAAATAAGACATTCAATTCACGCGCAACGCGCTACGCACTCGATTAAAATAGTACATATATCCAAAACAGACAATTTTCTATGTTCTGTCAGACATTAATAACGTGTATGATTTTTAATACCTAATTATAATTGGTAATTGTTTAAATAAATTTAATTGAAAAATTACAATTATCGTCAATTTCCCACCAGCACATTTCACTTCTCGAACAAAATCAATTTTTAATCACTTATGAAAATCCTTCCCACATTATATTTTACCAACCAAAAATAATTCTTGACTTGATAAACAATTTTATCAACTAATTCAGAAATTTACTACTTAACAACAAATGAATACTGATTTTTGTAACGAAATCAACTGCCAGTCGCTCGGCAAGGCCCATGTATATTAGAAAAGTTTGTCAGATGACAAAATTTGTAATTATTTGAATAAATTTGATTTAAAAAATACAAATTTTTGTCAATTATCAAAAAGCAGATTTCATCTTTTCAACAGATTTACCTTTAACTGACTTGGAAAGTCAGTTAAAAACCTTATGATACTTTATCAAAGAACTATAATTTTTTATTTCATAAATAATTTCACAAACAAATTCACAACTTGATTATTTATAACAAATTAATGTACTGTTTTGTACGAAATCAACTGTCAAAGGCTCAGGAAGGACCTATTTATTATGAGACTTTGCCACGTGATATCGTTTGTTATTTAAGTAAATAAATTGTACAAACAAGTACAGATGTTGGTTAATTTTTAACCGGCAGATTTTATTTTTTCAACGGAACTAACTGTAAATAACTTCTCCATATACCTTTCTAATGTCATTTTATCAAGAATCTGCAATTGTTTTTTTTATCTAATTAAAAGTGTATAATTATATAATATACAAATAACAAACGTTGTTATTTGGCAAAGTTTCCTTATTAAAAAGGTCCTTTCTGAGTTATTGGCAGTCAATTTCATTAATAAAGTGTCATAAGGGAAGAATTTCTTTAGTAATTTGAAATTAATTCGGTTAAAACGAATGCAATTTACTAATTGAAAATTGGCAAAAATCTGTAATTGTTTATAAAATATATTTTAATAATAGAAAAATATTGTCACCTGACAAATTCTCGTAATAAATAATATTATAAGTTAACAATGATCTGTACTTAAACCTCTCAAGACATGCATTTGTAGAATTACTTGCTTAAACAAAACAAATATTCTGCTCTGAAATGCTAAAATTTTGATTTTGTTTGAGCAGTTTATTTTTAAAAAGGACATTTGTTGATACTCATCAATTTAATGTAGTTCGACCTCTCCGCTAATGCATTTAGAGACAAACTCGCGTGTCAAAACCAAACACTCTGCGCGAAAATGACAACGTTTTACATTTTTGCTCAATTTGCTTATAAAAGTAATGTTTATCATGTTTTGACAACTGATAATGATAATTTGCAACTTTTATGAATATATTCAGCAATTAAACTGAAAGAGACTGAAATTGGTAGTAAGCTAAAAATCTATTAATTTTGTTACAATAATTGTTTATGACAGTAATATTTTATATAAGTTTACCACTATATGTTGCGTTAGAGACTAACTATAGCAATTTCAGCCTGAAAAAAGTATTCATTTTACAAATCACTCCGTTGTTTTTTTGTTAACCTAATTTCTTCATGGCACTGCAAAAATGAGTTATTTCTCGAGATTGGTGACGAACACATTGAAAAAAAATCTGCCCGTTTGGCGTGCACATTCTCATCGCACGCTGCACGCGCGATTAGCAAGTTTGAGCGCGCCTAGGGCGCGCGACGGTTGATTTGCGCTCTTCGCGCTCGGATATTTATTCTTTACATTTGTAATAATTGAATAAAACTTTAACGAAAAGATCTCTTTTAGATGGCAGTATTTTTATACTTCTTCATATTCTAAATTGTCTACTTAATTAAATATGGTCAAAGATTAAGTTTCTCGAAGCTCTGTAGGCTTTCTTTTTTTAAGAGACCTTTCAGCAAAAAATCTTTTCTGACAGTGCTATAGAGTCACATCAATTTTTATTTTGCCGGTACATAATACTTTATTTTTAACGAAAACTTTTTTATTCTTATTCAGCCTTCTCAATTTCCCAGAGCAATTTGAATGACCACCTTTAAGAAAATCCTGGCATACATGTAGTCTATTTTTATTTACAGACTATTTATTTTCAGGTATTTTATTTGATTTTGCTGAACATTTTTTTACATATTTGCATCACACCACATCAGAATGTCAAAAATTTATTGACTTATTTCACATTTACCATATATTAATCTTACATTTACAAAAACTAACGCTTACGTTTTATCTTATCGAAATTGCCTTTACCAAAATTTGGATGTTTGTGATGCAAATGGATATAAGCGAATTGCGGAGTTTGTTTCTAACACGTGGACTCCCTGCAGCCATTAGCATGTGCACTGAATAAGTTGAATGTCACTGACGCTTAATTCGGTGTAAATCTTATAATACATGTACAGAATAATCTAATGAAACTACTTTAAAAAGAGAATTGCAACTAAATAATTATTGAATTTATAAATAAATTGTCGCGTCAATTATAATATATTACAATATTATTTAATTTGAATTTCTGTAATTTTTTATTCATCAGCATTGTACTATTTAAACTTATTATCTCATACTTCTCACTCAAAACAATTAATTCTTTAAAATTTTAATCTACATAGTCCACTCAGTTGAACACAGCCTAAGGTAACCTACAATTGGGAGATTCACGCTTCTTGCAAATTGCTATGTGCGCGTCGTATTTTTACCATTGGGTGTGATCTTTTAAGAACTCCATTTCATATTGAATCTCAACCCATTCATATGCACATTAACGAATCGTAGAATGATCATAGGAATTATTTCAGGTTAGTCAGTCTCATTCAACTCTATTCACTCAGCATTGTAACGAATGTGGAATAGCAGATTTAAGAGCACCGCGCACAGGTGACCGATTAAAAATGTGGCCAACCGATTGCATTTTTATTTTTTAATCTGAAAATGACAGATACGCAATTCAAACCGACTCGCTTACTATCGGTTCTTTTTTCCTGGGTAAATATCTCAGTAGTAAGTTTTTATTTTTTGTTTAAACTGAAAATTACACTTTTTATCGGGATCTTGAATCGAACCTGTTCCCATTTAATGTTAATGTTACTTTGAGATTGTAAACTTCCACATATTTTTTCTGTGAACTGGATAATGTTTTTAATAATACTTTTTTGGGCTGAATTCAGAAGCACTTTAGCTCGCAATTAAACTCTTGTATTAGTTTTAGACAGAGATTTCGATTTTACAGAGTATTACTTCGATCTCTCGAAAAATTCCTATTTTGTTGATTAGCTAGTTCTGCGGTTGGAACCATTCAGTTATACTTATCCGGTTATACTTATCCGAAGGTTAAAATTTTTAATTTTTCTTTTTGCTTACGTTTGTACATCAATATTAACTACATGTACAATATGCATCTAATATGTTTGTTTGTATCCCATTGTTTACCAAGCGGCGGGCAAAATTAATTGGGGGGGCTTACTTAACGCCCCCCCCCACACCCGGATATAAAATTTTCCAATTTTCCTTTGCAGAAGTTTGTTCGTCATTTATGCAATTTATAATCTAATATTTTCTTGTATACCCTTTTAGCTACCAAGTTAGGGTGAAATACAAATTTCAAGTCATCTTCCCAAAGTTCGACATTTTTCATTTTTCCTTCTGCAAGAATTCGTACGTCATTTTTACTGTATGTATATGAAATATTTTTAGTTTTACGAAAATTAGATGATGTCCGCCCAAAGTCAGAATTTTCTAAAATTCGCTTTGCAAGCATTCGTTCAATATTTGTACTGTTTGTGCATTCAATATTTTTATTTTTACCGGCCTAGCCTCTTGGTTAGCAACTTAGGGGCCAATTAAAATTCCGTGTGATCCTCACAATATTAAAATGTTGCAACTTTTGTCTTTGCATGCGTTTGCGCTTCGCCTCATTTCCACGTTTTGTACTGTTTGAACCTCGAGTGTTTTCGTTTGCCCTCAAAAATTTTTTTATTTTTTATTTATGTTATTTCACACATTTGCAGTTCTTTTGAAACGGTTCCGAATCTAATTCATCCAATTATTTATTTTAAACGCAGTCCCATGGACGATGTGGAGGTAGCTCAGTTACTGATCTACCTCCACTATTCCACTTTTCTACTGTAGGAAAGTGGGATAGTTTTGACCAATTAGGTTATTGCACAAACTCTAAAAATCATATCATTAGTCAAAACTACTCCAATAGTCTACTAATTTACCTCTATAAGTCTGCGTCCTAAATCTTTTTGCCACAAAAAGTTATTAGTTTGCAACAAAATTACAGAAATTTTGTTGCACAGAGGATTATGTCAAATTAAAAACAGATATGTTTGGCCAGGCAACGTTTCGCCCGCCCTGCCTGCATCCAAACTAAGATTTTTTGGCGCCCCAAATTGTTTGTCAAAACCCTCAAACTTACTTCTCGAACGAATACTGACAAATTTTTTCTAAGATAAATTTTCTAATTACTTCAAGGATAAAAGAAAACCTAGCATTTACTCTTTAAAATACACCAAACTATACTCCCACTGAAAAAATATATTTCAACCGAATCCAAAAGTGACCCCTTGCCAATATAACAAAATATACCCCAACTGGATCCACCCGAAAAATATAACAATTTTTGATAATACAACAAAGGCTATCTTAGTTAAATTAGCCCAAAAATCGAAAATCGTAGATACAAACTTAAGAAAAAAGAAAATTAGACAAATTTTATCTTCGGTGGTATACCTGAAGTTAGCCTCCCAAAATTAAGTTTGCGCGTAACTTTATAACTAAAAGATTGCACTAAAAAAATCTGTTTCGAATTTCACATGGTACTCTATTACCACTTTCGTAACCGAATATTCTATGCCATATAGGCACAAGAATTAAGGCAATTTTGCATGAAATATTGCGATTTTATTGCCATACTCAAAGAATAAGGAGCTTGTGTTGCGATTGAAGTATAATACGATTCCGAGCGAAATTCAGAAAAGATTTATCTGAATGTACGATCGAAAATATTGGAAGTATAAATAGTAAAAATTGGCATCCAGGCACAAATCTCGAAAGGGAATATTATACCAGGGTAAATTCTTAAAGCACCCATCAGTTTTATTTAAAAAAATATACTTAGTACTTAAAACTCTGTAGCTAAATACCTTAATATTTAATCAAAAATGTTGGGTACATGCGAATTTTAATTTCGCTTTAGATTGCTATACAAGAGTGGCGATTGGTTCTCGATTATCGGATGCTAATACCACTACTGTCCAGGTAGCAACAGTTTCCGATTGTGAAGATGCGTGTTCAAATAATAGAACTACATGCAAATCTATTAGTTTCGGGTAAGTTTTAATTCCTTAATTATAATATTATTTTATCATTGCAGTTTATATAAATGATTATTTTCATGGTCATTCATAAACAACATTTAGAGAATAAATGGAAAATAAATGTTTAGATAAGAAGCTTCAATAAGATTAATTTGATCTCCTCTCTATTATTTAATCGAACTCTCCATTCTCCATTTAATCTTTTTTTTTAAGTAACTGCTGCACCAGGAAACAAGATTCACTAATTCTTGAGTCTCCAATTTTCCAGGAAGAACAATTTTTTATTTTGTGACCAAACAATGCCATTTTATTGACATATATCCTTTATCAGGCATTCATAACATTTGCCTTTTAAAAAAAATTTCTTACAATAAAGTAATCTCTTATTAGAATTGGAGTGAGAGGTAATGCATCCTGCATACTCGGGAATCAGATTCCAAATTCCGATACTCTCCAAACAGATGAAGATTACGATGTCTACATCAGAACTCAAAAAACACCACATTGCGAGGCTGATCGATTATTCAGTCTTAGCGGTGGTAGAAAGATGCAAATGTCCAACAATATGACCACCGTCATGCCAACTATTAGCTTCATGAACAATCCGCTTCCGATGCAACCCGGTGTCGTCTTTCAATCAACAAGACCCAACGGAGACAGGAGTACCGGAAGCACAATTAATCAAAGATGGTTTCCCACCAACGACGACGACTTTCGATCTTACGACATCGAAAGAAATAAAAATATCCATAAGGATTCCCACGATAAAAGTTCCACACATGATTCCAACTACAACAATTACAACCGATTTGATAAAAATGGAGGAGTGGATGAAAAGGCACCTGAGTTTTTTGATAAAATTGATTATGGGTCCTTCTTCGGACACAAAATTAGGACCATAGAATCCACGAAAAGTGATTCTGGCGACAGTGGATTTGGAAGTTTTTCCATCGGGAAGAATCTTTTTCCAGTGGATTATTCCGAATATTCGAAACCGATTGTTCAACAATCATATTTAACAATTTCTGGAAAATCAGAGACTGGAGGAAGTAAAGGTTTTGATTCAAGAAAACCGGTTTATACAGAAGTTCCTTTTGTTACAAAATCTTTAGACAAACCCCCTACGGGTTCTTTTGGATTTGTGATCGAACATGGTTCTGATAAAGTGGGTTATTCTGGGATAAATTTTGGTGGATCAGGTCATCGAACTGATGTGGGTGTTAGGCCTATTTCAATTTTCGAATTTCATGGAATAGATAAGGCAAAAAGTAGAATTGAAGATTCGGATGATAATGGGTCGAGATTTAAAATGAACTCGCACAGTGATCATGGGATTTATCGGTATTCAACACCGGTAGTTCATCGTAGAGAACCCGAAAATCACAGGTTTCGTCAGACAGGTCAGCTACCAGACACTTCAGTTTTCAAGTATTCACCGGAACGGAGTTATCCTCATTATGTCACTGGCGGGAATGATGGAGGACACGGAATTGGTAGTACTAAAGGTAAGATAATAAGTTCTTTGCTCCTTCATGTAAAATTCGTGTTCCTTCTCTTTAATATTTTTCAGCTGAATGTCTGAACATTTCCAAAAGCACGTCCACAAACTTAAAATTTTCGAATGGCAGGAAATGTTCGTAACAGTTATCAGTAACTAGGATGCACTTCTCTCTATAATTGATTGAATAAAAAAATCAGATATAACAGTGAAAAAGGAATCGAAAATCAATTTAAGGAACTTCTATTTTATCAGAAAATTTCAGTTCATCTGATTTTGTTATCTCGTCAAATGTTAAATTAAACATTCATGCCACGTTGTAGCAATTAAAAACACGATTCGAACAAAAATACTTAGTAGCTCGGTTTTATCGTAGTAAATCCATCTGTGATTAACAAATGCAACGGCATTGACACGGATTTTAAACACTGTGCAAATTAGCTCACTGCAATCACCAACTTCCGGTACAGCCTCACATATGCTGCACATAATGCGTTCAGCCACAGCAGCTTTAATCCGTTAGCAATAAGGTGAAGGATTTTTTTACAATTCGGCGTTAGTTCCATAACGCATCAACAATTATTGATTTAATCCATAAAATAAACAAACTGATGTATAACCATTTGAATGTCTTTTTACTTAAGAAGAAATGAGTTCAACCCTGCTCTACAACAATACATCATGTCATTTTTGAACTGTTACCTGATATCGATTTTAGTTAAATTTAATTGAAATTTGATTGTAATCATTTTGTCAACCTTTTGGTTTTGATATTTCTTGAAATTATTATAATTTATAAAAAGAAAAAAATATATTCTCTTATGTTTTTTTTAATTGGGAAAATATTTCCGTTCATTTCCCGACATTTCCTTGATTTCAAACATTTTTCGTAAGATTCAAATACTAAGATTGAAATTTCTCTTAGAACTAAAAAATTTTTAAATAAACTATTCAAAACTTTATTGAAAAGTGAAATATTCAAAGCTGACAATTCCTAATTTAAAAGCATATGAAACTTTTAATTAATACATTAAACAAGCTGTGAATTCGATATTTTGATCTCGGGTGTTACCACTTTTTTGTATATTTGCTTTCTCCTAGAGAATGTCAAAATTAGAAAATAAAAGTAGATAAATCAAAATGTCTTGAATCAAGAAGTATTTTTTATTCTTGAATGAACTTTAAATTATCTCCATGAACAAATTTCTTCAGTAAAAAAGAGATTTTTTAAATTATATAAATGACTATAAGTGCCCTAGTCTTTAGTAAAATGTAATGAAATTATAGTTTAATCCATTCATCTTAAATCAAGGAGTATTATCTATTTCTACATTAATGTTGAATTATGTTAATATGAAAAGCTTTAGTATGAAGAACCGATTTTTATAAAATTATAAATAATCAGAACTTTCTCACTCTTGAATAAAATGTATAAATAATATGGGTAAATCGTTTCGGTTAAGTCAGCGTATCCTATTTATTCTTTTATCGGCTTTGAAGTGTGTGAATGAGAAAATTTGTACTGTAAAAATCGATTTTTTAAATAATATAAATGTACATCATTTCCGTACTCTCTGAAAAAATGTATTAATATTGGTGAATCGATTTGTCTGGAGCTAAGAAGTCTTTTATATTCTTGCATCAACTTAACATTATCTTAATAAAAAATGTGCTATAAAAAACCCATTTTTAAAATTTCACAAAGTGCTAAAAAATTGCTAATTAATACTTTTAGAAAGCCTCCAGTTAGTTTAGGCATATTATTAGTGAAAATAAGCCCTACAAATTCAATTAAACGAATTTAAACATTTTCGAAATTGTTATGATTACAAAACTTGCTCTATAAGTAGGAAAAAATTACGAATTTTAGATAACAGACAATTTTGACTTAAATAAAGTTAAATTATACTAATCTTACTTTGAAGGTTGCAATTTTTAACAATGTTAAATAAACGCGGAAAAACTGTATATTATCAAGTTTAAGGGGTTGAAAACTGCACAAAATTTTTCAATTGAAAACCTTATTCATTCATGAATTTTAAATTGAAATCGTTAAACATTTAGTATCAGATAAAAACTTGATAAGTCAATTTTACATCTGATATAACTTACAATTGTAAATTTAAAACTTTCAAAATTGCATAGATTAAAATTCGAAACTTTAAAGACTGTAAACTTTGAGTGTAAATCCAAATTTACAATATTGAACGGTTTTTAATCTATGCATTACTTATAAAAAGGTAATACGTATTCTAAATTTAACAACTGAAAAGTGTTAACTAAATTTTTTATTAATAAATTATAGCTTTTCAGCTTGAACCATGAAAAATCACTTAGCTTTCAACTTTAAGAACACTGAATTTCAATAGTTTGAAAGTGTACAATTTCAAATATAAATGATAGTAATCTTCTTTTGTTATCTGTGTTATGTGTATTATTAGTTATAGTAAAGAAAACAGACATTGAGCAATGTTTACAAAGTACGTGTTATAAAAGGTTGCATGTTAATATGGATTACTATTTTCAATTCCGCGTAAAAGAAGCACTTCGCGTGATTATTCGTAAGTTTTAGTAGTAAAAACCTGTTATTAAAAAATTTCTGAGCTGAAAGAAAGAAAACTCGGCGTTTTCGGGCGTAAAGAAGGTGACGCTACAGCGGAAACTGTGCTTCCTGAAATAATTATTGAAATAATTGTGACCCTGATAAATCTTCAAGGCCAAAGATGCGCTCCCTTCTAAAGTGATGTCACTCAAGAAGCCTTGCGTGATCCTTATTACTTTTGCATTATTTTCTACTAATTTTCTCGTGAAGCGAACTCATGGCGAAATACCTTCTTTACGGTATCATAGTCATATCACATGATTCGGACGTTGTCAGCTTAAGGCAAATACGAA
>NC_046658.1:65858794-65870638 GCF_010883055.1 Belonocnema kinseyi | reverse complement strand
GTTCGTTCCGCAACACTGCTCCGACCCAGGTTGCTGATCAATCTCTCTAGCAATCACCCCAAGCGAAGAACCTCACGAAGTCGTTATGTAAGATTCCCCACTCCATATTAAAGCTTATTATCTTGATTTTACAATAATTGAATAAATATAATTCGAAAAATCATCTAGAAAGCTCTTCGCCCAAGGTTTATTCTTCAAACTAGATTAAAAGTTTTATTTTAGAAATACTGCATTTACTGTTAATTGCTCAGCAATGATTTTGGATATTGATTGAATAGTTTGACTAAAAATATAATTGATGGCTACTTAAATAACTTTTAAGTGCCTATATCATTTAACTATCCGCAATCATTTTCACAACCAATTGTCTTTTTACAATTTTCTCTGCTTCTCATGATGCAGTGATAAAAGCTCAATAAAGGAAGTTATAATTAAATCTTTCTAGCATCAGGAAAAATTAAATGATTTCTTTGCGCTCCATGTACTTTATGTGCAATAATTACTAAACTGTTCTGGCGTGTGCAGCGCCGCAAATTAAAAAAAATAGAGAAATAAAGAAGGAATAATACAGGTGTCATAGTAATGATCGTGTTACGCTAAACCCCTCCTCATCGGTGCGCTGGTCCTCCCACTAATCCCACGGAAACATTCACTTTTGTATAAAACGATCCGCACTGTAAGCAGCTACATAATTTTTCTCTCATTTTTTTCCTTCGCGTCCGACACAAAAAAGATGGGAAAAGCCGTATTTTACGCGCGAAGCAAACAATTCGCAATAATCGATTTTTTTATTGACTTAGAATGAAATCTAATGCAGGGGAAAATATGTGAGAATTTTGAAAAACAAAAAAACACAAAGAAAAAACATAATTAGTCAAATCAAATATTTCGAAATAAGATTTACAGTTTAAAATGAGATAAAGTTATTGAAAGTTATACTGGTGACAATCAGGTGATAGGAACTAATTTTTAAAATAGGATCTTCTAAGTGGAAATCAAAATGTGTGAATGTGTGAGAATAATGTCTGCACTGTGGTTGTGTTTACTTTTGGTGCAAACGATGTTTCAAAACTCTGAAGCAACTCTGGTTATTTTAATTAACGAGCCAAATTTTGTTTGCATGAGTAAGTGATTCGTGATGTGATCAATTATATGATAAATTATATGTATATGTATATATATATATATATATATATTTATAATTTATATTTAAGTTTCAAATTCAATTAGAACTTCAAGGAAATATTGATTTAACTATAAAAAAGCAAATTACAATCGGAAATTAATCTGCAGATGAACAGAAGTTTAGTAAAAGTATATACAAGACACGGTGGACCTGAAGAAGAAAAAGTTTAGAAAAAAATGAATCTAAAATAGAATTTGATAGGAAGATTCTACATCATGTATGGATTTAAAATGTAAAAAAATCATAATCCTTGCTGCTATATTTCGTTAGATATGGACATTTTAATCCTTAAATTATTTTATTTATAATAAAAAAAGTTAGTCAACGCACTAAGAGAAATGCTCCTTGTGTCAAAGTGATGTTTAATTTTTATTTTTTATATTTATTTTTCTTTATGTTTCAGTTTTTATTATTTAAATTCTTGAAGCAAAAAGTCATTGTAGGTTTCATTTCAAGCGTTTGATATATGGTGATAATATAAAAAATAACGATTTTGAGTGCTGCGAAATATTATAATAGGTATCTATATCTTGCGAAATGGAGCAGCTAAGATTTTAATTTTTTTAGATTTTGAATCTGCAAATGATGTATGAACTTAATTTTAGATCCAATTTTTTATTCCTCTTGCTCAAAGCTTTGCCCTCTTCAGGACCACCGTGAAGATTTTATTTATAGAGTCAACTTACCTGAAAACGATTTCTTTAGATTCTGATAATTCTATTATATTTATGCAGCTTGTTATCGAAAAATACCAGGGAAAAAAGTCGCTGAAGTTCACATAAGACGTACGATAGAATGTGAAAGAATGGAAGACTGTCGACAGGACTGTGAATTGCAAAAAAATTTCCCTTGTGAAGGTTTCAGCTACAGGTAGGAAATTCCTTTATATTTTATACCATAATTAATGATTTAGATTTTTGAGTGTAAAAGAATTATATATAGTATACAAAATTAAAAGTTAATTGTTTTAAAAAAATGGTATGGTGTAAACTAGACGAATGGGTACCAGTCCTCGCGGAATTTGTGAACTAGCATCGATGCCATTTTCAAGAATGGACCTTAGCAAAGATTTTATGTCAGATTCTCATTACGAATATCATGGCAGAGATGCTGCCTGTTATCGAAAAAATTACGGTGAAACTTATAATAACCAAAGACCGTGGAGATATCCGACCCCAAAACCGAATTTGCCTTACGGACCGCCCCGTGATTCTTGGAGGTCTCGTCAACCAGATAGAGCATTTTCACCTCCACGCTTCGGAGACCGGATACCAGACAATTTCTACAGTAAGCCACCAGATTACGATCGGCGTCCTGGATATGAAACACCTCGAGATGGCTCCCGTTATAGCGGTAGACCTTACGTAGTACCACGTGGTCCAGATGATTCTTCTCATGGAGGGGGTGGAAGAAGAGGTCCTGATAGATCTGATTATAGAACTTTTGGATATGGAAGACCTTATCCTCCAAGACCTATAGATGATCCACCAAATCGACCAATGGAAATTGATGTTTATTCCCGTTATCCACCGAAACCCCCTCATTATCTTCAATTTCCGGAAAGGAGGGATGATCATGGATATCCCGATTCTGGTAAGTTAAAATTTGTAAGGAAGATTTTTCGCGATTTCGGGATATGAAATCCCAAAGGTCGAAATTTAGACGAGGTAACTATTTATTTTAAAATTTAAAAATTTGTCTGAAAAAAGATCTTCTTTCGCTCCACTGGGATTCAAATCGAGGTCTTTCGATTGGCGTTCGGCTGCTCTTACCACTAAGCTACTAGAAAGGTCGATAAGAGAACTTTTTTCAGAAATACATGCTGCCTTTAACAAATTGTTACGTTTTATCTACGTGAATTTTACAAGGGATCTGTACTGTCATAGAAGATGGTAACAATCGATCAGTGGAGATCTCTTTCACCGACTGTGAAAATGGAAAATCGGCACTATCGATCTAAGTTCACTCCTCAAATAACGCATTCGGTTATCCTGCACTAGCGTACTCCAAGAGCACTCCGCCCGCTCCATCTTACTTCTTCCTTCTCACTCCGACCTGCCTCGGTACAGGTCGGAGTGCACCAGTGCAGGATACCCGGATTCGCTATTAGATATCGATAGTGTTCATTTTCCATTATCACGGTCAGTGAAAGAGATCCCTACTGATGGAGTGTTATCATCTCCTATGATAGTACAGATTCCTTGTATTATTTATTTTAAGAATTTCCCAATAAAATAAACTAATAAAGTACAAAAAAATAGATAGAGTAGTACAAATTTAATAAAATCGACTGGTTTTGATACTTTTTTTATATTTCTAGAAAATTCTACAATAGAGTGGTTTTAAATATTTTAGAACATTCTGCAGTTTTTACATTTTTATCGAATATTCTTCGAATTTGGAATTTGCTCAAATGTTCACGAAATATTTACCTGAATTTAAAATTGTCCTGAAATGTTCTAAATAATTCTGGAATTATATAATATTAATGCAATATTAATTTTGCATAATAAATATTTTGAAAATCGGATTTAGTCAGATGTAGTCACTAATGTCACTTAAAAAAATGTATAGTAATTATTAGTTGGAATTCACTATTTCTGTTCTAATTAACAAACATTCATTAAAGTTTTAATTGAATATGACAAATGATTAATATTTCACTGAAGCAAATTTGTTACCCAACTGTTATTAATTCAGGAATAACACAAATTCTATCATGCCCTCGATCTTTTTAAAATATTCTGTAATATTTTCTGCATTTTTTCGTGCATTCTAGAATGTTACAGAATAATCTCCACTTGATGAGACTATGCTGGAAAATTCAAGAATGTTTTGTAATAGAATTTCATAATAAAATAAGGTGTTCTTTCGAGAACACTAGAAGAATTATAAATCAACAAGATCTGGTTATCGTGGATCCTTTCAGATCCATGCATTTTTAAATAAATGTCTGCATTTTTGGAAGTTGGATGTGTTTATCACTAGAAATAAAATATTTGTTTACATTTTTTGGAATCTTAATGATATGCCCTTAAAGGAGAAGTATTTAAGACTGTACAGAAATTTTAACAGATTTTTTTATTGATAATTGGGCGTTTTAACATGTCTTGGGTCTGAAGCGATCCACGATAACCTTAGAAGGTGCCAAAAAATCGATAACCTGATCGGATCAATTCTAGGAGAATTCTAAAATGTTATAAAGTTTTCTAGAATATTTTTCAACATTTGATGATGTTATTAAATATTATAGCCTACAGTCTCATTGAAAAACATGGCATTTTGGGACATTTTGTGAAATATTTTGGAACTTTCTCTGAAAATATTCAAGAATGTTTTATAATATTCTTACTGCAAAATTGAAGAATTTTCTGAAATATTGTAGAACTATCTTTCTAGGAATTTTCTAGGATATTTGATTCAGTAACCCATTCCTAGCTCTCGGAATCAGTGAGATATCGTTGTGAATAAGTAAAAACTCTTACTGATTCAATTCAAATTCAAAAGTATAATATTCATTTTCCAATAGTTACCGACACAAACGAAGTGGGCCCTTACATAGCCGGCGACCGAAAGAATGATTGGGGATCTTACAGTAACACTTACGGTAGTTCATATGGTTATGATACCAATCAGATCAGTAAATTAGAACCGCCAAAAAACGATCACGATCCCCATAAAAGTCCTCGGCCCTTTGGTAACGATCACGTCTACGGTCAGTTTTATAATTATGGTGGTGCTTTTGGTTACGGAGACAATTATATACCGACTAATAGAGACGTGTTATATGGAGGAACCGAAAATGAACACGAATGTTCCATAAGAACTGGAGCTGGATTCAAAGTAGGAAGGAATCTAATCGGCAGTACTTATCTCGCCCAAAACGTCGATGAATGTGAAAAGTTATGTCATCAAGAAAAGACACTACTTTGCAGAACATATTCTTACAGGTATTTACAATAATCTGTTACTTTGATCACCTCAATTTTCACGTCCCATGGTCAAATTTATATAGTTCCTAATTACTTATGACATATGTTATTATATATTTTTGCAATCCATTCTTATGCAACTATATCTATTTATAGAAAAATAACAACTAAATTATTATAAACAAAAATATTAAAATAACACAAATGTTCCACCTGAGAAATATAATGGCATACTTCTTCTTTTCTAAACGACGGCTTTATTTTTTGTATAGGTATAATGTAGAAGCTACAGATCCAACAAATAATTGTCTCCTGAGTGCAATTCCTTATGAAAACCTCAGTTTTTATATGGATATAGAACCGGATCGAAATTATGATATCTATGCAATGGGAAAAGACACAAGCCGTTGTATAACTTCCAAACAACCTGATCAACGACCTCCTGATGGTATTTCAATTTTTATCCAGAAAATAGATTTTTTTGTCAATTATTGCTAATAATGAAATTATCAATTCAATTGTAGATTGTTTCTGGAGAGTTAAAAGTGGTTTCGGAATGCCAACGGATGTAATAAAGAAAGGAACATCTGTTACGGGTCTAGGAGAATGCGAATCAGAATGTGTTAGATCTCAAGAATTTACTTGCAGAAGTTTTGTTTTTAGGTAAAACAACCTTTGAATAAAACGATTAGTTTAAACATTAATTACAGTTGTATCTAATATTTTGTGTGATTTTAATGATTATAACCAGACATGGACAAGACAGCTCTGGTGACTCACTAAATTGTTTCCTAAGTGATTGGTCTTCTCAGGAAATCAATCCTGAGAATTTAATTGATGCTGATGGAGCCGAATTATATGAAAGAGGTAGTTTTGGTAGAGGATGCGAACCCTTCCCCTTTACCCGAAGACCAAATGTTGCTCCAACCAACAGAAAATTCCCAGAGGGGGGAGAAGGTATAACAAATATCTGTTTAATGAAAAATGAGGTATTGAAATTGGAAAGAATTATTATAATATTTAATCTTCTATTTACAGTATGCTACAGTTCATACCAAAAACCATGCAGATTATCTCCATATTCGGTAGTACTTTCAATTCGTGTGGAAACTGAAACAGATTGTCGTCAAAGATGCTCGAAAATGAGATCAAAGGATGACGTTCCTTGTTGGTCATTCAGTTATAAGTGAGTTCCACCATTTACCAATTTATTTGTATAGATATTAAATACTTGCTTCTAAAAATTTCTTAAATTATTCTTGCAGGATCAAAGGAGATGGATCAGACAATAATTGTCTTTTAAGTGACGTTCCCAGCAGAGATTTGAGGCCAGGCCTCGATTACATTTACGATGATGATCATATACTATTTGTATGGCAAGAATTAGAACCTCAGTGTCTACTAATAGATGACACATCCGACATTGTAGGTCCAGCATCTGTTCCTGGTAGACCTATTCCCTATCCAGATGTTGAAAGGCCTAACTATGGTAGACCTGGATCAGGCCTTCCGCCTCAAGAATATGAAAGACCAGGATATGGTTCTCTACCTTCAAGTTATGATAGACCTAGTTATGGCCCTCCAAACCAGATAAAACCGATTTATGGACCTCCGTCTTTAGATCATAGAAGGCCTGGTTATGGTCCACCACGTCCTGATCGACCTAATTATGAATATCTACCTTCTGATCATGGTAGACCTTACTCAGAAAATGAAAGACTTCCAGGTTATGCAAAACCTCCTCCACAATCTGAAAGACCTCGTCCAGGATATGAAAGGCCTCCTCCAGAATATGGAATACCACCTCCAGGTTATGGAAGACCTCCTTCAGAATATGATAGACCTCTTCCAGGTGTTGGAAGACCTACTTCGGAATATGATACACCTCAAGCAAGTCATGGACGACCTCCTCCGATTCAGAAAAGACCTCCACTTCCTGATAATGATAGACCTTTGGATGGAAACCTTATTCCTGATGATTCCCAAGAAGTGATTCCCCTTAATCCGAATAGCGCTCACCCAGATAGACCTCCTTATCACGATAGAAAAGAAGGACATGGAGCTTATGGAGGAGGATTTTCTGATGATAAATTTAATCATGGGGTTGGATTCCATGGTTATGATAATAAGCTGGGAGCAGTCTATCGTAAGTCTATAGATCAACTCTAATTCTATGTAGAATTTAAAAAGCATTTTTTAATATGCTTTCCATGAAATTCCATGGTAATTTGTACTAATTTTTGTATTGAATTCCATCCTTGGTATTCATCAAATTTCCATAGAAATTCCATTAAAATGTTTATTGTTTTCAGAATATAATTGATTTTTATTTTAGCAGATGGGCTTACCGTGTTCCAACATTATTCAGTAAGTGGATATCCATGTAAGCGAGGCACTAAATGTGAAAGGAATAAAATTGCTGGATTCTGGTCGTGTGAAACGGAAGGAAGTGAATTTGGATCTTGGGACTACTGCTGCGAGCCTACTAGTCACTGTGGGTTTTCAAAGGGATTTAATTATCCATGGTATGTCTTTTTTAAATTAAGATATCAATGTTTTTAATTCTGCATTTGTTGAAAACATCGAGAATTTTTCAAAGTATTAATTTTACACTTTTTAAAGCTCATATTCTATTAATAAAGTATTTCAAACAAGTTCCAACCATAGATTTAATTTTACCAACCTAAATATTTTTCAATATCTACATAATCTTAAATTTACATTAAAAGTACTTAAACTCTTTCTTTACAATACTTTTAACTAACATTAGTGAACTTTCACTGTGGTAGAAAAATTAATGCTCGAAGAATTTATTTTTGTGATACCAATTTGTACCGCATGTTCTATTTCAAACAGATTTTGATTACCATTACCCAATAATATAATTTTCTATCTAACAGGTGCTATGTGGGACCAGTGGAAGAACAGTGGAGGCCTTGCAGCGAAAAATACTTTCCTTATCTGCCAAGTCCACGTCCAATTATTCGATCACAAAAAGATAACAGAAAAACGAATGAAAATGCTCGTCATCTCGATGATGACACAGAGCTAGACAAAAATTTCGTCAGCCGTCGTTGGCCTGTTGCTTACCTTCATTGTGAACCTCCACCGAATGAAAGGGATTCGATCGCAGCAACCAATATTCAAAAAGATCATCCATCAAATAACGTAACAAGAACGCGAAAAAGAGTCGAAAAATCGACAGACCAACCCGGAAAACTATTAAGATTATCAGAAATATCTCAGGAAATTCCAGTGAAAAGCAAAAACGAAAGCTTAGATTCTTCAGGCCACGTCAATTCCAAGTTATTAGTAACTGAGTTAAGATTTGGAAAAGTGGAACGTATCCCCAAGCCTGCAAGAAATCGTCGTCGAAGTAAAAATGTTACAACGGAAAATCTGACGTATCGTAATGACACTAGGACTTCATAATAGAAATATTATATGATTTAAAATTTTTTTATAATTGTAGTGAAAATCAGATGATTTTAATGTTATTTAACAATATCAGTATTTACACGTTTTTTCAATAAACTAAGGTTATTTTATAATTTATGAAAAAAGCGAAATAAGCTATTTTAAAAAGATATTTGTACATATAAGACACGAGATTTTATATTGTTTTAATCAGTAAGGCCAGAAGTATTTAAAAGTGTTCAATTGTGATTATTTCTTTACTTCTAACTGCCAGAATGTTATTGGATTATACTATAATTATTATTGAGTTTTTAGCTCTAATTATGTTTAAAGTTTTAATCGCAAGTATTACAGCCTTTAAGTTCTAATATAAACTTAAATTATTATTAGGATTAAAAAAAATTAATTAAATCTTTATTAATTACGATCTATATGTAATTCTGAATGATCTATAAAAATAAATTCGTGAATCCAAACAATTATTAAGAACTTTTTTTATTATCTCTGGAAAGTTAGTTTTTGAATGTATTGAAGTTTGAACAATAAATTTATCTGTTTTTATTGCAACTTGACTACAGCTTTCTAAATCACGAATCGCCGGAAACACAATCGCCCTATCGCTCACGCAAATGCGTCACGCAATTTACACACAAACACCAGTGCATTTACAAACACTTTTGATCCAATTATTGAATTATAAAAGTAATGAAAATTTTTATATAATACAGTATATTTTAGGAAATTTTAGAAACTGTATAAACAATGATACAAATACTTATCATACTGGTTTTTGGGTCGCTGGTAACGAATATGAGGTTAAATTTTTGAAATTCATGATGACTTCTTCAATAAGGGGCTCACATAATGTGACGTTAGACTTATTAAAAGTGACACGAAAGGCCTCAAAATAATTAGTTTTGAGGAATGGTACTAAATCTGATAAAAAATGGCGTTATTTTTTTATTTAGTGACCACCATATTGCGGCAGGCATTTTAAATTTCCAAAATATGATCTTAGTTGTGTTGTTTTTTTTCAGAAAATAGTATCGAAAGTTTTAGTTGCCTAGTAAATTGATTAGTTTAAATATGAAATGAAGCAGGGTTTGATCAACGCTACTATCAAATTTATTCATTATATGCCACCCAGGGGAAAATTAGTCCAAGAGGGTTCCTTTTTTATTCAAATATGCAGTGTTCTTATCGAACATTTATTACAATAGCATTGTTTAAAAAATAATTTTTTGTCTAATTAAGAGAAAACATTAGAGATATTGTTAAAAGAAAACAACGTTAGGTTAAGGTTTTTGATAGGTCATTGAATTCTATTTTCGTAAAACGTATGTACAACAAATTTTAAACAAAACTTACTTAAAGCAATAATTTTCTGGATTGTGAGTTCCTTAAGGGGATTTATTAGAGTTCTAAAAAGGAATGTAAGATTTTTTCCACAATTTTGAATATTTTTGTCTGATTCCTTGCATACGTCATCTAAATATTAGTCCTTCGGATTGGACGAAGCCGGTTTTTGGATGAGATCTTTATATTTGGTTTAATAATCAAATTAGAGAGAACATAAGAGAAAAATTGCAGGGACACTCAGTATAGCCTTATGTGGATTCTAGAGGCACTCTCCATCGACCCTCGTAAAACTCACGAGGCAGGCTCCCTGGAGCACAGTGAATCGCTCGTAAATCATGAACCTTTCATTCTTATGAGATACAGACCAGTTAAAAAACTGAAATCAGGAAGGTATGGCTTGATTCAGTTTTAATTAGCAGAATTAGTTTATTGGCATAATTTGAAGAAATTGAAAGAAGATGCATGAAAATCGTCCTATCCAAAAAATATTCATAACAAATTTGTGACCGTTTTCACCCTTTTTGTAAAAGCAACGTTTGTCCATTGTGTCGTTTCTCCCAAAATTTCACTGATTTATTCAGAAAGCTTTTTCCAATTCAAACAAAAACTGCGCATCCTAACAAAACATAATCAATGACATATTTGTAGCTCTTTCTTTGATGAACAAATTTTGTCTTATATATCTTTTTATGATGCATGCAAAGTAGAATTTTTTATTTTTTTATTATTTTTTGTGCGACCAATATTGCATTGTCGATGTTTAAAAAAAATTTAAACAGTTGTTGCCATAATCTTTTACGGCTTTTAAACAGGAACGTTCTTTTTATCGAAAGAAAGTCATAAGGATAAATCGAACGAGTTCGTCAGTGCAATATTTCCCGTGTAGAAATATAAATCAGGGCACTACCAGGTCCTGATGAGGTTGCCTTATTTTATTTAAGGCCCGAATGCGGAAATGCTATCAGGCCCTGATGGTGTTTCGTTACGCTCGGAATGAGAAGGGCTGTGTGTAGCCAACCTTAGATGGTCCGTATCAGGTAACCTTTCCTGTGCCTTTAAAATAAATAAGGCCCTTCTCCGGGCCGTATATATTTCCTATCAAATTCCATAAATTATTTCTTTTTTAAATTAGAATGTAATAAATTATGGATGAATCAACTATAATTGTGCACCCTGAGAAGATATAAAAATTTGTTATTATTCACTCTTTTATCTGACATGAACTTTTCGATTCATTCGTAAAAAGTAGCATTAAAAATAACACAATAAAATTTTGGACTCGGAAACTCGATCGATTTATCCTTATGACTTATTTTCGATGAAAAAAGCGTTTCTGTTTGAAAGCCGTACAAGATTATTGCAACAACTTTTTGAACTTTTTCGAAACATTGACAGTGCAATATTGGTCCTACAAAAAATAATCAAAAATTCTACTTTGCGGTAAAACTGCCCAAGATACGAAATAAAAGCAGTGAAATTTTTGGAGAAATGACACAAGCTATGAAAAACATGAATGGATAAAAGTAGCTCTTACAAAAAGAGTGAAAACTCATACAAATGTGTTATAAATAATTTTCGGATAGGACTCGTAGTTTTTGGTTCCTTTGTAAAAACTAACATTTCAAATAAAAATGTAAAATTTTTATAAAAATCCACAAGAGCTGAACTAAAAATTTAACAAGTGTGAATAACGCACTTAGAAAATGAGAATGATATGGACAGCGGTTTTTCAAGTATAAATTGTCATGCGTTGCAAAGATTATGTGCAAATTATATAAAGATTGAAGGCCTACCTCCAATAAAATTAGGTTGAGTCATTACCTGAATTCGGCGTTTCTTTTTAATTTACTCCAAATTCTCGCTTTCAGTCAAGTGTCGGGGGTTACCTTCAAATAACCTTGGGCTGATTTCGGGGGAATAGAAACGTAAATAGTGAGGGCTGCCTGACTC
>NC_046658.1:65857073-65858694 GCF_010883055.1 Belonocnema kinseyi | reverse complement strand
ACATCACAAATCCTGAGCACAGGCAACCAGAGAAACTTCTGCGAAAATGCTCACAAAACTTGCATTCTCGTAGGATCTCTAAAGGAGCGCAGACTCTAAAGCCTCTCTATATACATTTTTCTCATGCATCTTGGGAGATGAGAGAAGAGCATGGGCTATAAAAAGAGCGATACTGCCCAAAATCTTCAGTTAGTTTTTGCGAGGCAACGCGTAGAGCTTCCTTGGAAGAGAGTATTCTCTCTCTTCTAAGACTTGATATAGTAAATTTGGAAGAAATTGCATCTTTACTATATTTAAGAAAAAGCTATTTCCTTTGAGGAGTGGACAGGCATAAATTCGTCTGAAACCAGTCGGTAGAAGGCTGTATCTTTGAAACAAGAGCTCTGTAGCATTGACTCGGAATTCCTACCTTTTTCTCAAGGCGTCTTACGCGATTTCTCTTTTCGAAGATTGTTTCTTTTCGAAGATTGATTCTTTGATTCTTCTTAAATTTTAGAAGCAAATATAAAGGCAAGTGCTAGAGGCACCCGGTTTAAAGCTATCTTCTAAGTGTTATAAACGTTTACTGCAACTACAGACGTAATGGCCAGGATAAATTTCCTGTAACCGAGACCAAGAAGTTGTGTAGTAAAGGTTTATCACCCGTCAATCACCCTTAGCTTCTTAGGAGTGGACAATCGTACATTCGATTGAAGACTGTCCAAAAAGCGGCTAAGTCTGGTTTTCAGGTAAAGAGAATATAGTCTCGAAAGATTTGAAGCCCAAGAGGCTAGTATAAAGATTTTAGGTATTCTCCTTGAGAAACCCTCTCTCTCTTTGGAAGAGTCGCATCTCTGTTCCTCTTTAACAATTGTCTTGCGCATCTGGTGTCCGAAGGCATCTCTGTTCCGGCCTGCTCCCATGCGCTAGGTGTAAAACCCTTTTATGGTTGACACCTCAATATAAAAATCACGTGATTATCGTAGGGCTTCTGACCCCTAATTGTTTTGACACTGTTCACCCCGTTAGCTGAGAGGTAGGAAAAACTTCGCTTTTGTTAAATATCTTACTGGGTCAGAAGAATCCATGTTGCAGAAAGGTCAATGACCATTGACATAAAAATAGTATAATGAAATCTAAGGTAGCCTTAGGAAATAAATGTTTCAATTCTCACATTTTGTACCAAAGCTACGAATATAGTCTCACGTAAGAGAATTTAAATCGCCGTTGTGCGTTCTACACGGTGAGCTGGAAGCCACTTTTAGCTGGTCGGCCATGCCGAAAAGAACGGACTAGGTAGATTTGTTTGGAAGGCTTTCAAGAATCGAAAAAACCTTGCTTCAAAATCCTAGCTGATCGGTTTTACAAATTTTAAGGAAAAACTATAAATTTTAACCCCATTATTTGTTTTCATTTCTTAACGTTCTAAATAAGATCTGTAATTTATAAAAACAATCAAATTAACGTCAATAAATATGAATAACTTCAAGATGACGATGTTTACAAACGTAAACATACATGTAGTTGCACCTACTTCTAAGTTTGGTGAATCATTTGTTCTGGGACGGATTAGTTCCACTGCTTGGACTTCAAAAGGCATTGGTCTGGCCTACAAAACTGAATATTATTTCAAAATCATATC
>NC_046658.1:65855255-65856973 GCF_010883055.1 Belonocnema kinseyi | reverse complement strand
ATACGCCAATTAGCACAAATGGTAAGTTCCGACAGTGCCTACAAGTGTGCCTGCTGGCCGCTAGATGGCAATACCGGTTTCATATGTATACACCTGGTATATACAAAATAGGACTGTGTAAAGTGCTTTAAACCGAACTGATGCAAAATTTAAGGCGCTTCGACAGTCGATTCGAAAGAAATTCAAGCAGGCCAGTTTGAATAAAGGGAAAAAACTACAAACTAGGCAGTTCGATAGTCTTCCGAATCAAATTTCGACGCGCTGAGTTTGAATCGAAAGAAACCCGATTCGAAGTAGGCAGTTCGAAATTCTTTCGAATCGACATTCCACGCGTTCAGTTCGAATCGTAAGAAAAACGATTCGAAGTGGGAATTTCGAAAGTCTTTCGAATCAACATTTGACGCGTTCAGTTCGAATCATTAGAAAAACGATTCGAAGAAGGCAGTTCGAAAGTCTTTCGAATCCACATTCGACGCGTTTAGTTCGAATCGCAAGGAAACCGATTCGAATTTAGCAATTCGAAAGTGTCTCGAATCGACATTTGACGCACGCATCTAACGACCTATCTGACGGTCGTGAGACGTGGTTCTGGCTGAAATTTTACCGCGATTTCGCTGGGAGCGGGTGCAATTCTCCAGATTAGCACCCGCGCCCGGCGAAATCCTGCGGCTGTCCTTATGACAAATTTTTAAATATATATATGCATACTTATTCCTCGTCCTGTCAGCAAAGCAGAATCCGCTGTAGATAGTGCACCCTGTATAAACTATACATACATACATATATATATATATATATATATATATATACGAGGTGTGTTCAAAAAATAAGGTGACTTTATGGTTTTGTCAAAAAATATTCATTCATTCCTCAATATCTATGTTGTCCCCTTCAAAGTAATCCCCCTTACATATAATACACTTGTGCCAGCGCTTTTTCCAATCATCGAAGCACTTCTGATAATCATTTTGTGGTATAGCCTTGAGTTCTTTCAGCGATGCAGTTTTTACCTCCTCATATGTTGAAAATCCTTTCATGGGTCTCTTCAGTTTTGGGAAAAGAAAAAAGTCACTGGGGGCCAAATCTGGTGAATATCATTATTGACTTCATTCAACATCTCCTGAGCGATGGTCATGCGATGGATCTTTTGATCAAAATTAAGCAGTTTTGGAACAAATATCGCTGACACACGTCTCATGCCCAAAACGTCCGAAAAGATAGCATGGCATGAGCCAGCCAATATGCCAACATCTTCAGCAACTTCTGTGATGGTAATTCGGCGATTTTTTAACACCATTTCTTCCACTGCTTGAACGTTTTCATCTGTTGTTGACGTGCTGGGACGTTCA
Organism: Belonocnema kinseyi; assembly: GCF_010883055.1. NCBI lineage: Eukaryota > Metazoa > Arthropoda > Insecta > Hymenoptera > Cynipidae > Belonocnema > Belonocnema kinseyi. The sequence goes on along the minus strand of NC_046658.1, from coordinate 65,855,624 downwards.
GGCCGAGTTTCGTCTTCGACATCCTCTCGGCCTTCTTGGAACAGCTTGTACCACTTATACACATTTTTCTTATTCGGAGTAAACTCACCGTAGGCAACTGTCAACATTTCAAGAGTTTTAGAGCACTGGATCCCATTTTTCACACAAAATTTAATGCAAACTCTTTGCTCCATTTTTTTCGAAAGAAGAAAATCGCCGAGCACACCAAACCTGTATAACCTTTTACGCTTGTGCCAGAAAAACAACACGAGCTATATATATAAAACTGTGAACATATGATTATGACGAGTGTACCAACACAACAAAACAAAAAATTTTAAACTTGAATATACCATACGTAGCCCGCGAAAATTGAAAAGTCACCTTACT